>NC_056747.1:441037236-441124860 GCF_019279795.1 Protopterus annectens | reverse complement strand
TTGGCAGTGCCTTGAATTGATTAATTGGCTTATTTCTGGTGTCACTCATACAGGATGCAGTTCTTGTCACCTGGGAAGTCATAGTCGATAAACCTATCTACTTTGCCCGACACGGTTTGTACCTAGCACCTCTATCCTTTCAGCTGTTAGCAAAGACTCTTGCCACTCAACAACGGGCATTTCTTAGACAAGGTCTCAAAAATAATATTACCGTGAAATCTGGCAATGATAAAAGAAGGGTTGTGCTGTTAAACGTTAGAAGCTTAAACCAAAAACTGCAAACCCTGGAAGCACTTCTATTACTGGAATATGTAGATGTGTGTGCATTCACAGAAACCTGGTTCAAGACCTCAGAGAGCATCTCACCCTTGCAAGTCTACAATGCCTTCCACACCTTCAGACCATAAAAATAATCTGTGAGAACCAAAGCAGGCAGTGTTACTATCTACATTAGGGATACATTCACCTCACATCTAGTTAGAATGGACAAGTCCATGAAGTTATTCAGAGTTCAGGCTACAGTGGGCAAGACCCCCCCACCCAAGTCAATCCAGGTATAGATCTTATCAATGAGTGACGATGCACACAAAGCCTATTTAACCAAACTGGAAACAATTAAAACATTAAACACACTGGTTATGGGGAATTTCAATTATCACACCATCGACTGGGAACCTATGCTAGCCTTAACTCATTAGCATAAACTTAATTGACTTAACTCAAATTCCCTGGAACAAACTCACTAGATCTGGTCCTCACTAACGTGTCAAACAGATGCACTGCCGGACCCTCATTAGTTAAATGTGACCACAAGTCAGACACCTTTGAGCTGGCACTAACACCAGAACTTACAAAGGACGAACTCAGACTACAAAAACTTCACAAAGGCAAACTATACCCTCCTAGGTGAATGTATAAATGCACTCCAAGCCCCACTTAGTGGTAACTACACTAAAGCTTACATTAAAGCCCTGTACAATCACTTGCATAAGAATATAGACTTGGCTCTGGCTTTGATTCTTTCTGGTACAGCCAAGTTATAGCAAGCTACCATGGTGGACATCCAGCATCAACAAACTTGACAAACAAAACATTACTGTCTAAAAAGCTAAAGGTGAGCCCCAACAAAGGAAAAGCACCCACCTCAGCCTCAACAGGCAAATAAGAACTTGTCAAATCCTCCAAGGGCTACTTTGAGAAGAACTTAGCAAGCACAGCGAAGGATAACCTTAAGGCCTTTTACAGCTATGTACATAGCCTAAAAGGTAGGACCCAAGCATGTATTTATTTTTATTTATTTTACATTTGTTGACCGGGCTAGTCTAACTGGATATATGTCCATTTTCAGTAGAGGCCCGGGAAGAAAAGCTCCAAGAATGAACAGTGACAAAGTTAACAATATATAAAAGACATTCAAAATCATAATGCAGAGGTAGCATTGGTCAAAAGAAAAATTATAATAAAATTTTAAGCAATAAAAGTTATACTACAAATTATACTAAAAAATTGTACTAAACACAATAGTAGGTATGAGCAATACCAAATGAGAGAAAAGCCCTCATTTTATTCTCTTACTATGAAGAAAAGAGTAGTAACTAGATTTGGAGGCATAGGTTAGAGGAGTAGGGATAGGGGTAAGAGCAGGAAGGTGAAAAATATATCAGTCTGGGTTAGCACAAGGACAAAGCCAATGAGTTTTAAGATATTCTTTAAGATGTTTTTTAAATAAAGAAGTGGAAGCAAGGGTTGATAATTCAGAAGGAAGCCGATTCCAGTTTTTACCTGCTGTGTTTTTGAAGAGAGAGTCACTAGCTTTGTTGTTGGATTTAATCGAGGAAACTAGGAGCTTATAAGCAGAGCATAGTGTAGTCAGATTTTTGTATGGTATAATCATATTAGTGAGGATAGGTGTGTTGTTGGGGTGGTATAGGGTCTTTTGAGTGATAAGTAATTGTTGATAAGAGTATATGGTTCTGCAGTTCTAGCCATTCAAGTTTTTTGAGGTTGAGGCAGTGGTGAGTTTTAAAGGGGGAACATGTGATGAATCTAGCTATGCTATTATAACAGGTGGAAAAGTTTGGAGAGGTTGTTTTTAGATAGGTTAGTGTATATAGCAGAGGCATAGAAAAGGGTAGAAATTAGGTGGGTCTGAGCAATAGTTTTCCTGGCAGAAGGGGTAAGGAAGGGTTTAATTCTATAGAGGGTACCCAAGTTTTTTGTTAACTGATTTTATGGTGGAGTTTATGTGGTCATCATAGTTGAGACAATTATCAATTGTTACACCTAGTAGCCGGGTTGTAGTATCTGGGGTTATGTTGGTAGCATTGTTAGAGGTTATAGAGAAGAATGCCTTAGGTGATTTAAGAGTTGGAGAAAATAGCAGTAGTTTTGTTTTTTGGGGGTTTAGGAGGAGGTAGTGTTGCATGAACCAGTTTTCAACATTCTGAGAAACAGTTTGGGTGAGGGTCTGGAGATAAGCTATGTTCTTAGCTGTACAGATTAAGGTGGAGTCATCTGCATATTGAATGCAGGTGGCTTGAGGTATGTTCATGTGCAGATCGTTAATAAATAAGGAAAAAAGAAGGGGACCTAAGATACAGCCTTGGGGTACCCCAATATTTACTGGAAGTAATGTAGACAGATTGTTATCCCAAAGAACTGCTTGCTGTCTATTTTCCAGATACGACCTAAAACCATTGTAATGCTTGTGGATCAAGAGAATGGGCCTTTAGTTTATCTAGAAGTAGGTTATTGTTAACCATATCAAAGGCTTTTGACAGGTCAATAAAAAGTGCAGAGGAAAAAGTTATTGTTACGATTTTTATAGAGTCGGTGAAGGATAGTAGGGCAGTTGTTGTGCTATGGAATGGTCTGAAGCCATGTTGGCATTTAGCTAGTAGGTTATATTGTAGTAGGTGGTTAAGTAATTGTTTGTGAATACATTTTTCCATTATCTTAGGCAATTTGGAGAGTATGGCAATAGGTCGATAGTTAGAAAGCTCAACAGAAGATCCACCTTTATGTAAAGGGATGATGTGGGATACTTTCCATATGGTAGGGATTTTGCCTTCTGAGATAGTTCTGTTAATAAGGAGAGAGATGGGATAGCATAAGGCTTTTGCGGCAATTTGTAGGTATTCAGATGGGAGACAGTCAGCAGAAGGGGTGTAAGGTTTCAGTTTTTGAAGTAGCTTACAGATGAAAGATGTGGGTACAGGTTGTATTTGAAAGGTAGGAGATGAAGTCTTGGAGGTGTTTAGTGGGGAAGCAGTAAAAGGTGGTAAAGAGTTGGCTAGTGTTTGAATGGCTTCTGTAACGTAGTTATTAAAGGCTTTGGAGATCTGGTTGGAGTTATTGTGATTAAAACCTGCTGGGGCCGGACTAGTAGAGTGACCTGGCTGAAGAAGTTTGTTTATCCCTGACCAAAATTTTTGTGGAGTATTGTTGGCTAGTTTGTTGGAGATGAAGGTTGAAGTTTTTTTTTGTCTCTAAGAATATCGTTCTTGGTGGCATTTCTTAACTGTTTAAAGTGGAGGTGATCTGATGGACATTTGGTGGCTCTCCATTTAGCCCAGATTTTATTTCTGAGGAGCATCTTTTGCCTAGTTTGTTTTGTGAGCCATGGGGCAGATTTGGTTCTTATTCTAATAGAGCGATAAGGTGCATGGAAATCTACGATTTGAAGAAAGGTATTGTTAAAGTAGGTTACAGCCTCATCAAGTTCAAGATGGGTCAGTGGTGACCAGTCACAAGCTTGCAGTTCACTTAGGAAGCTATCTGGATTAAAGAGTTTTTTTGAGCGGGAGTTTTTAAGATTAAGGTTATTTGGGATGTGGACTTTTTGTCTAGTAATGTAGGTAGGCATATGGTCGCTGATATCATCGGGTAGGGTTCCTGAAGTATAGATTTCAGGGTGGCTGTTGATAAGGATCCAGTCAAGAGTAGTTCCCTTACTACTAGGTTTATGGATTCTAGTAGGAGTGGTTATTAATTGTGAGAATCCAAAGAGATTTATGTGATTAGTAGGTTTAGGGGAACTACAGGTGGACCAGTCAATGTTAAAGTCACCCAGTACAATGGTCTCCTGTGGTAATTGGGTAGAGAGGTAACTAAGTAAGTTTGCAAGAGTATTGGTATTGTTACCAGGGGGGAGATGGATACAAATTAGATATTAGCATGTTCAGAACTAGTCACCAACAGCAGACACACACACCCTAAAGAGACAACAAACCTGTTTGCGGATAGGTTTGGTTGAAATTTCACTCCTTTATCCCCTCCAAAGTTATCACAAGCCTTCCCTCAACCCTACATATCTGAAGACCAGGCCATCAAAACGTTGTCCAAGGCAAAGAACATGGCCTCTGTGAGACCAGAAGGCACCCTAGGCTGTTTTCTAAACGGGCAAAAACATGAATTAGCATCATTAAATACCCTTTTCAATCACAGCCTAACCACAGGCGCTGTTCCAGTAGAATGGAGAACAGCAACAGTTGTCCTACTCCACAAAGGTGGCCTATCAACAGACCTGGGGAATTACAGACCTACACGCCTGACCAGCCTCATCTCTAAGGCCATGGAACATATCATTATGGACCTCAAAGACATAAGCGACCTCCAAACCCTGAATTCTTCCCAAATCGGCTTTGTCAAGGACAAATCATGCATGTTAAATCTGGTGGACTTCTTCGAAAATGTGACCAGGGACAATCTGTGCACAAAGCATAGCTTGAATTGGCAAAGGCTCTCGACACAATCCCACACTTGGGCGTTACTGATAAACCTAACTGAATGTAAACCCCTTCTGTTTAAGATGGGTTGCTAACTGGTTCACAAACCGGACACACTACCTGAGTGGGTGACTTCACATCAACCAGCAGACCTATTACCAGCAGGATGCCACAGGGGTCAGTGGTGGAGGGCCTACTGCTCGGTATATACTTCTCAGTTCAGGTCAAAAGTTAATGGCTGTGGTTGACCAAGTTTTCACACGAATGCAAACTGGATACAATTACTGAACCCCCAAATTATGTCAGTATATACTCCAGGAGGGTCTTGTACAGACCAACTGGTGTCTTAGTCACGGTCTCAAACTGAATGCAAAGAAATGCATCATCAGTCCCTTCATCACAATGGCCCCTCACACTAGCAAATCAACAATACTGTAAGTATCCATGAAGTGGTAAGGGACCTGGGATCACAAGTTGACTACGACCGTAACTTCTACCATGTGTCTACTATAGTAAGGAAGCTTCCTACGTAGCACACTTGATTAGTAAAAGTCAGTCTCGAGAACAGAACAGGTTATAACCCCTCTATTCTAGGTATTAATCTGGTCCATAATTGAGTACAACACCCATTCATCATGTACGTACAAAGCACCTTCCGCAATTGGAGAGACCCTCAGAGGTTTCTAACAAAGATCAAGGGACTCTAGCACATGCCTTACACAGTCACTATACTCTGCATCATATAGACTTCTTGGGGGAGACTTATGCCTGTCCTAAAGAGCAATCTCAGTCCCACACCTAATGAATTTGCTGCATATCAGTAAATTAAACGGGACTAGGGCTACCAGTTCCAGGGAACTAAATATGGCCCAAGACTTAAACAGGACATGCTGGAGGGACAGATTTATCTCCCAGCAACCACAGTGTCTTTGGAACAGACTATTAATTCATGTGAAACTGAGCACCTCTGACAACGTTCAAGAGGAACCTGGACAAATGGATGGGGCACCATAATTTCTTACCAGGGATAGCACCCACAACCCTCCTGGACATGGGGAGTCATTACTACATGCAGTCTTGGGTACTGACTAGCATTTCTACGTTATTACATTGGGATGAAATGACTAGGCTTGAAATGACCACCGGGTCAATAGCCTAGTAATCTCCTATTATCTTATGACTGGATCCCAATGGGAAGCAATGGAACTTCAACTGGCTGGCTATTTTAAAATGATAGGTGTTTTGGAAGTCCAATGAGCACATCCAAATCATACCTTCTCAGTAGTGGCAAGAATGACTGCATTGTGACCATCCATAATCATGTCTGTTCTGCTGAGGTCCCAGTTATTCTTTGGAAACCATCAATCTTGAATAGACTGGATACTTCTCCAGTCTGATGAGACCTTCTGGACAACTCATTTGTCTTGCAGCTTTGAAACCTCTAGAGGGCTTGCCCTTCCTTGAGAAGGTGGGATATATGGAAGGGATTTTTGAATTTGAACATGTGGGAACATAAAGGGAATAAAATAGATGTCCTTACATTCACTGCTGTCATATTCTTAACAGATTGGATTTCCTGCTGTGGAAACCTGAACATCCAGCCAGTCTACTACACACTACTTGCTTTTAAAAGGTACGTCGAACGTCACCCAAATGTTCCTTGCATAGGATAGGGCATAAAGGAGACATTCAAGGCTACCATAATCAGAACTTCTTTGCTGCCAGTCTGAATGTGCCTTTTTGCCATCTGTTTACCTACATCCATTTTCTGCCAGTTGAACACATTTCCGTTCTCCAATGACTACTTACGCCTGTTTGCTGACTTCTACTGCAGTTGCAGATAAGTGCCCCAATTAGGAATTTTTTTTTACTGTTTTGTGCTTCCTGGGGTTAATATCCAGGAAGGGTAAATGTCGTTGTGGGAGACAGATTCTCCATAAAAAATGCCACAATAGGTGTGTTTTTTGTCTAGTAGCTTCTCATGACCATATGCCTTGTTCTGCTTGTCAGGTGTTCATTGTGAAAACCTTTAGCAGTAGACTTTCTTCGGTTTCCTTGTTTGAGAACCAGCATCTTAAGCTTTTCACTTAAGATGCAATGGAAGGATTCTCCCGTCCTGAGGGTCAGCTGTTAGACAAGGTGGTGAAAAAGGTACCACCCGAATCTTTCATTGTCCAGCCTCTGCCAGGTGTTTCTCCCTAAGTCATTGCAAACCCAAAGGCTCACCCAGCAGTGTTGTCAGATTTCTCTGCAATGACAGTGTTGGAAGCCGGTGAGGGTCTTGCTGGCAGTACATCTGAAGAGGCTTTACAGGCATCCACTTCTCGGATGTTCAGGAGGAATCCATGGCTAATTTCTTCTGAGGGGCCTAGAGGAATTCTTCAGCTTTTGGTTGGGAAAAGTTCCTACTATGGTTCTCTACTGCTGCACTGTGCCTGAGCCTTCTCAGCTTTTGAGAGAACACGTTACCTTAAAAAAACTAACAAAAAATTAAACATGTTTCTTCTGCTCCTAGGGATCCACAGAGCGAGTGGCAGGCCTTCACTCAGGCGCTATTTGCTGCTTTAACGTCCTTAAAGCCTCAACAGGTTTCAGTTCCTGCTCCTCCTTGGTCCTCTACTCCATTTAAATGGCCTAGAGAACACGATTCTTCTGAAGATTAGTCAGATTTGGATAATGAATCCTTTACTTATTCTACTCAAATTCCTTCTCCTTTAGACTATGGGTCACAGGAGGAGGAGGAACTGATTAGTTAGGCTATTCCTTTTGAGGAAATTTCTTTTGGGGACACACACTAGGATGATGGACTTTTTAAGTGGGATTGTGCTCAGGTCTCCGATATCCAAACTCCTCTAACCCTGCAGCTATTCATCTTGTTTTGACTGCCTTACTAGATGCTTTTTCCAATGCCTCATGCGCCTGATTCTCTGTTCCCAAGAAGCCGGACAGGTTTTATAGGGTGCCTGAGAACTGTTCCTTCCTATATAATTGTCCTGCTGATGATCTCCTCTGTCATGTCTGTAGCCTCTGATAAGCTATCTTAACTGCTTCCTTCCCCCAAGTTACTGCCTGATAGCAGAACCATGGAAAGGTTGGGTAAGAAGGTTTACACTTCTGCTACTCTAGCTTTTAGGGCAATTATCAGACCCATATGTCTAGATATGAGTTTGCTCTTTTCTCAGGCCTGTCAGCCTAGTTCCGATTTTTCAGACTTCGAAGGTAAAATTTCTGTTTTTGCCTTGCTAGGGACTTCATTCTAGTAAATGTAATTATGATGCAGCAGATGCCATTTCTAGGGCTGCTGTTTATGGTTCAGTGATGAGGAGGTATTATTGGCTTAAGCTTCAACCTCTGCATAATGATATTAAAGCCAAGTAAGTTGATGGATGCTCCTCTAAACTTTTGTTTGGGGAAGCTACTGCTGGTTTAAGTCTTTTCAGGATAAGGGTAAGGGGTCCTACAGGAGCTTAGACATGTTTGTTTCTCCTGTGCCAAAATTTCAGAGAAGCTACTGTGCTATAGCCTGATTTTGTTTGCAGGCAATCCTGCTCTTCCGCTAAAGGTAGGAAGAGTGGCAAATAGGCTCCTACAGCTAAGGTTTCTTAGTTTTCAGTGACTTCGAAGCTTTCCTTTCTGAACAAACTGAGCTCTGTATGACTCTCAGTCTCCTCCCAGCCACATTCCTCTTTGCCTTTGGATCACCAAGGATTCTTGGGTTCTGTCGATTATACATCAGGGGTACTTCAAAGTGCAGAAATCCCATCCTCCTTTTATGGACTTTCCTCAGCCTCCTTGAGAACTTCCCTTTTTCCCCCATAGGATCTGCAAAATCTCTTGACTCAGGGTATTATTCAAGAGTTGCCTGTGTCCCAAAGGGGAAAGGGTTGGACTCCAGACTTTCTAGTGCTCAGAAGAGGGCACCTACAGACATATTCTAGACCTCTCTTATCTAAACACTTTAAAAAAGTGTCCTCCTTTCAGATTCTGTTTCCTCTCTTGCTCCCTCAGGCCTATATGGTGCCTCTGGATTTCAAAGATGCTTATTTCCATATTCTGCTATATCCTCTTCAAGATTTTGTGCTTCTCTGTTGCTTCCTGGCATTTTTGGATCTAAGCTTTGCCCTTTTTCCTTCCTACTGCCCCATGGGTGTTCACCAAATGCCTTGCTATTTGCAAGTTTTGAGGGATCCAAATTTTTCCTTACTTAGACCTGTTGATTCAGGCATCTTCTCCAGAGACCCTTTTGCTACATCTTTATTTTGCAGTTTGCCTTCTTCAGAGCCTGGGGTTCACTATAAATTTTAAAAAGTCTTCTCAGACACCACAGGATCATGTTTTTCTGGGTTGCAGAATTCAGACTGTGCCAATGCTTGCTTCCCTACCCCTTCCAAAGGCCTTAACTCTCCTTTCTTTCAAACTCTTCTTCCTCTGACTTCCATTACTGCCAGGGAGTTTGAGAGCTCTGGGTTTCATGGCATCAACATTTTAAGGCTCCCTCTGGCCAAACTTCATATGATAAAGTTTCAGTGGTTTCTGAAGTCAGTGTGGCTCCAACATACATATCCTCTAGACTTTGTAGTTCCTCTTTTCCTGGTCTCAGACAAACTTCACTAGTGGATTCAGCAGTTGTCTCTGAATCCAGTGATCCCTTTTCATCCCCCTCTTCCCTCAGGAATTATTCGCAGATGCTTCAGACATGGGATGGGGAGACACTGGGTTCCCTAAAGTACAGGGAGTGTCACCCCCTCATCAGCAGCACATAAATGTCAAAGAGATGAGAGCTCTTCTGCTGGCTCTTCAGGCCTTTCATCCTCTTATGTCCAGGACCTCTCACGGTGTTCAAACAATACCACAGTGATGTGGTATAACAAACAGGGAGGAACGACATCTTTTCTTTGCCAGTTGGCACTTCTGTTATGGGATCTTGCTGTCAACTATTAAGTGACTCCAGGCAGTTTATATCACTTCTGGTCAGAGCAGCAGGTTCTTAACTCAGCCCCATAAATGAATGCTTCACAGGATGTGCTTCTGGACATTATCCACCAGCGGAGTACTCATGTGGATCTTATTGCCTCCCCTCTGAACAGACTTCTTCTGCTTTATGACAGAGTCCCAGGTGCTCTGGTGTGGAATGTGGATGCTTCTTTAAACATTCCCTCCCCTTCCTCTCATTCCAAAAGTCCTGTTCAAGATTCAACAGGATGCGCCCAAAATCATGTTGGTGACTCATTTTTGGCTGTGACAGCAATGGTTCCCTCTACTTCTGCATCTAGCCAGGGGCAATCATCACAAGTTACCTCACAGGGTGGATCTAATCACCCCAAGACAAGGGGATCTCACATCCATCCCCACCTGTCCAGACTTCAAATGACATCATGGGCGATGTGTTTGTGAGGTACCAAAATCCTCTTTTCCTGAGGATGTGCTGCAAGTCCTGCAGGTCTGGAAACCTACTACTAGGAAATCCTACTTATTAAATGGAAGAGGTTTTCTACTTGGTGTCTCTTTCGTAACCTGGACCCACTTAATGTGGATATTCCTTTGGCTCTCATTTGTGTGAGTTGCTCAATGCTGGTTTGGCCTATTCTTCTGTTAATGCCCAATTACCAGCTATCATGGATTGTCTGCCTTTTTTTTCTTCTTCTAGTTTCTAGATTTGAGGTTAAAAATGTTCTTAAAGGCGTCCTTAATATTAGACATCCTAGGAAGCCTGTTCCTCCTCCTCCTCGGGATCTTAATTTTTTTTGGAGAAGCTGACTCAGGGTCCTCTTGAGCCAGCTGCTTCAGTTTCCTTGCTACACTGTTCCTGAAAGACTGTTCCTTTTGTTAGAGCTTACTTTTGCCAGACAGGTGCCGGAGTTGCAGGCCCTTATAGCTTGTTCCTTTTTGGCCTTTCATGAGACAAGGGTGTCCCCTGCACACTAACCCTTCTTCTATGCCCAAGGTGGTTAATAAGCCATCATTGAATCAGTCTAATAATCTGCCTACTTTTTTCCCTTGTCCACAATCTGACAGTGAGAGGGTGCTGCATACCTTGGACGTTAATAGGCAACTCAGGCTTTATTTGGATAAGGCTATTAGAAAACCTCATCAGTTATTCCTTTCTTTTCATTCTGGATCTTTGGGACTTGTGTATGCAAGCAAACTACTACTACTTGGATTTCTAAGGCTATTTCCTTTTGTTACACCTTTCAAGGCAACCTTCCTTAGTTAAAGCTCATTCTACTAGAGCTATGGCTTCTTTGGGTACTTTTTTCAAGGACTTAAGATACTAATTCTATTCTTGAGGCAGCTACCTGGACTTCTGTGGATACCTTTACCAAGCTGGATGGCATTTCTAGAGCTAGGGCTGGGTTTGCTAGTGCTGTTCCTCATGGATTTTTACGGGGGGGGGAGGGGGGGGGGTTCTTCTGCACTCTCTCCCTCGCAAGTTTCCTTTTATTTCTTCAAACAACTTTTCTGAATCACTTGTGACATAAGCAAATGTATTAACAATGTACTATACCTATATTGCTATATATCATATAACCTAATCAATATTGCATACATTTTTCAATTCTTCCTTTTTTTTTTAAACATCTTCTTTAAAACCACTTACTACATAGGCAATCCTACATTTATATAAATGAAAAACACTGACCGTCCTAGTCACAGGCATTTTACATCACAAACCATACTGACACTCCCAGTTGCAAACATTATACATCACTTATAATCTACCCAATCTTTCTCACTTAAACATCATAGCTCATTTAGCTTTCCTACCCTTGCTTCATAGAAATTCACAGTAATGTGCTTACATTCCCCTCAAAAAAAGTTGAACCTGTGTTGCAAACAACCTCCAATAAACCAAAGGTTGTCTTGGTTGTCCTGCACTGACATACCCTGCTTCAGGGGAATGTTAAAGCATTTTCAGCTAAACTAATGTATGCTACAGTTGTATTTAACGTGTCCTCTAACTGAAGACAATTTTGCTATAGCCTTTTACTGTAAGCATGTACACTACTGGTCCCCTCCCATTTCTCTTCTTATTGTACTTCTAGGTCAATTACTTAAAACTACTTTCTTTCTCTTGGAGAAGGTTTACCCTTGTACCTGCAAGCCCATATTTGTAATGTTTTCCCTATACAAGTGGTGTTCCTTGTCACGACATTGTACTAGATTAGTAGCACAAAATGTCTAGTTATTAGGAAGATACCATGGTAAGTTGATCTGTAATTGACTAAGCTTGGTGTTCGACTGTTTTCTTGGAAGCTGGCTTGGTCCAGTTATCTGGCTCATTCTGGTCCATTTGCCCTCACTGCACTCAAGCTCATTTCACTCCCTTACCCTACCCCATTCCCACCCATCCCTGACATTTCCTTTATAGGTAAACCGGCTTTGCACTAGCAAGAAGACATCCCCACTCCTCTATTCATAACTCCACCCTCCTGAGCCTTGCCTGCTATTAAACTCTCTGTTACTCACTTAACAAAACTCCTTCAAATTTATTATGCTTTTTTCTAACCTTAAATAAATTCTTTACCCTTTAATTCTTTCTAACCTGAACCTAAATCACGGCTATGCCTTTCAAAACTCTATCTCCCTCCTTTTTCTAATTCTTTTCTCAGCACTAACCACAGTCATCGGCTTACCACCACAATTTTAGTCTCTCTTAGCCCACTAGCCACAATACAAATAACTACTCCACCCCTATCCCCCCCTCTCTAACCATTCCACTATATTTCACAAGTTCAAAGTATTGTACATACTGAATGCCCAACCTCTCATCAAAACAAAACATCAATTCCTTTGTAAATGTTTCTTCTTACAAATACTTCAAAGGACAATACTATTCCTATCTGGTGATATTCACCCAACCCAAGACCTTGGCAACAGCAGTCTAACTACACTTGTACAGCACCCCACACCCCTTCCAACCACCTCACAATTCACTGCAACCACAGGCCACCAAAATTATTTTTTGTCAATGAGTATACAAAGCATTGCCAATAAAAGCACCCTCCTTCATTCCTGGATTTCTCAGTATAACCTAGATATACCTGCACTATCTGAAACATGGCTAAAACCTCATATTACAAACTGTGAAATTTTCCCCCAGTTATATTTTTAAATTGGTCAGAGGAGTAAATTAAAAAAGGGGCAGAGGAGTAGCTATACTCTACTCTTACTAGCATTCTCTCTCTCTTCCCCCCTCTCAATAGCTATCCCTGATTTCTGCCCTGCAGAAATATTTATAGCAACCTGTAACCTAAATCAACGCAAAAAAATTGCCATTGCAGCCATCTATATACACCCCCAGGTAAAAACATTCCCATACTCGAGCAGTTTGCTCCTTGGATTTCTATATCCATTTTGTATGAAACCATCATCTTGAGGATATGAATATTGACTGGAACCTTAATACTGCCATGCCTAGCTACTCTATAAACCTTTATAGCTTTACCCAGCTGATCTCATCCATGCATCGACAAAAACACTCCAAAAACGGCTCGGTCATCGACTGGATATTAGTATCCAACCCCCCAGTGCTATCATAACCCTTCTACCCTAACTCACTCACTTAGTGACCATCTTCCTACCTCAGTAGTAACACACACTTCCCATTCTTAAGAGCCATGAAATACAAAGTCTCGTAACCTTAAAAAGTACATCCCCGTCATCCTCAATGAATTACTGTCCACTGTAAACTGGTCATTCCTACACACATTACCCCTTGATGAGGCTGTCCAAAGCTTCAACAATATATTCCCAGAAACACAACACCCCAGCTCCCAGTAGAAAAATTAAGCTAAAATGTAATTATGTACCATGGCTAAAACCAGGCAACTCAATACCTTATGAGCAGAGACGGTGCCTGGAGAGCATGGAAAAAAAAAAACTCAACCTTCCACCTGAACTTTAACAGCTTTGCACCCAAACAAAAAAGCAGATCCTACTGGAAAAAAAAAACTTCCATCAAAAATCTGAGCAACTCACATTCCAACCCAAAGAATATCTGACACTCAAACAAATTAACTATCTCCAGGGAACTGCTCTTCACCAAACCTCTTCCATAACAAACCTTATAGCGAAAAGTACAGTTGTGTACCTACCATAAATGTAGATGTTCGAGTGTATTCACTGTTGCAGTCATTACACTTGGGTTATCCTGCTGGCAGGCGACCCGCAGTTGGCCAGAGTTCCAAAGTCTTGGTCCGGTGTCAGTTGCTGTCACCTCTTCCCGGATGTCAGTGCGCCAGGGGTATAAAAGTTGCAACAGACGCCATTTTCTTCAGTTTTTCTTGCCCCAGATATCAGGTGCCCCCAGATAGGAAGGCTGGAAAGATAAAATTATGCCAAAAACATGCATATATTATTATAAACATTTCCTTCATCTACAAGCAAATACACCACACATAGGTTGTATAGAGTTGAGAAGTACAGAGAAGTCCCAGCAATGAAAAGGGGGATGGTGGGTGGGTAACCTGGATTGCAACAGTGAATACACTAACATCTACATTTATGGTAGGTACACAACTGTACTATGTTCATCATGTTTCACTGTTGCAGTCGTTACACTTGGGTAATCCCAAAGCTGACGTTGGGCGGCTGGGTCTAAATTGGATTTGGAGAGGCTACCAGGCCCTGCAGAACTGCAGTGGCAAAGCCTGCTCTGGATTTAGAGTAGAAAGGCAAGTGGTAGTGCTTGATGAAAGTGTGCACTGAGCTCCATGTTACAGCTTCTAAAATGTCTTTGGTTGGTACTCCTCGGAGAAAAGCTGCTGAAGTGGCTGCTGCTCTGGTAGAAAGAGGCCTAATGCCCTTAGGCACTGATTTGCCATGTTATGCATAACAGAAGCGGATGCAATGGCCTATCCATTTTGAAACTGTCTGCTTTGTAATAGGCTTTCCTTGTGATCCTGCAGCATAGGCTACAAACAGTTGCTCAGTTTTTCTGAAAGCTTTTGTTTTGTCCAAGTAGAATCGTAGCTGTCTGTGTATATCCAAAGAGTGCAGACGTCTCTCCCCTTTATTCTGGGGATTTGGGTAGAAAGTAGGTAAATGAATGGTTTGGTTCAAGGCCACATTGGAGACCACTTTTGACATGAATGTTGGGTTTGTCCTCAGAGAGACCCTGTCCTGATGAAAAATGATGAAAGGTTCCACAGCCATTAATGCCTGTAACTCTGAGACTCTTCTTGCTGAAAGTATTGCTAGGAGCACAGCAGTTTTCCACGATAAGAATTTTAGGTCAGCTGTGCTGGCTGGTTCAAAAGGAGGCAGTGTGAGTTTTTCTAAAACAAAATTGAGATCCCAAGTTGGTACTGGTGCTCTCCTTGGGGTCTTATATTTTTTACCCCTCTGAGGTACTGTCGTAGTAGAGGATGTGAAACAATAGGAGGTTCCGTATTGTAATGAGCTGAAATGGCAGAGGCATGGATTTTAATTGATGAGAAAGACAGGTCTTTGTCCAGCATCTCAGTTAGGTATTGTAAAATCTGAGGAATATTAGGGACAAGTGGCTCGAGCCCTTGTGCCTGGTTCTAAGCACAGAATCTCTTCCATTTTTCTGCATAAGATTTCCTAGTGCTGGGCCTCCTGGCTTCTAAGAGGACATCCATAACGGCCTTAGAGAGAGGTGCAGTCTGAGTGGCTACATTATCTGCCATGCTGCCAGATTCAAGGTTCTGAGTTGACTGTGCAGAATCTGATTGTTTTGTTGTGTCAGGAGGTGAGGGATTTGAGGTAGAGGCCAAGCTGGGCCTAGAGACAAGCTCTTTAGGATTGGGTACCAGTGCTGGCGTGGCCAGTCTGGGGCAATCAGGATCATTTTTGGCTTTCCTTGTCTGACTTTTAGGAGTACCTTGGTAAGGAGAGACATCGGAGGGAAGGCATAGACTGTCAGGCCTTTCCAGCTGAATGATAGAGCATCCACTTTCCATGCTTGAGAGTGATAAGTTCTTGTGCAGAATTTCTGTATTTGGTAATTGTGAGGGGAGGCAAAAAGATCCATGTCTTGGCATCCCCATTTCCTCGTTATCATGCTGAACACCTGTGGATTTAGTTTCCATTCGTAAGGATCCAAGAGATTTCTGCCAAGTTCGTCTGCCAGTGTATTTTTTGTTCCTGATAGGAATTGTGCCTGCAGATGTACTTGATAGGTCAAGTGCTGCGTTCCACAAAGTCATGGCTTGCCTGCAAAGGGGGTAGGAATGTGTGCCCCCTTGCTTGTTTATGTACCACATAACTGTGGTATTGTCCGTCTTTATTAGTAGTTATCCTGGATGTAGTAGGTCCTTGACAGCTGTCAGGGCATTCTGTACAGCTAGCATCTCTTTTTTGATAGATGTGAAGATGCATTTGTTCCTTGGGCCACGTGCCCTGAATACATTTTCCTGCCATATGTGCCCCCCAGGCATAATTCGATGCATCCATTGTTAGTGTCTGCCTGGCTGTGGGTAAAGTGAAAGGCTGTCCCTTGTTGTGGTGACAGGCCTGGGCCCACTATCAAAACTCCTGTTGTAGGCAGGGAATTAAAGTTATGATTGTCTCTAGGCTGTGGAAATGCTGAGTCCAAACATTTTTTAGATACCATTGTAGTTTCCTCATATGCAGTTTTGCGTATGGAATTAGTAGAATGCAGGATGCCATTAAGCCCAGGGCCTGCAGAATTTTTCTTGCACCTGGGTTTTTGTTGCCATCATTTGAAAGTAATGAGTCAGTTGCCTTTGTTTGTCTGGCGTGAAATAAGCTATCTGGGCAGTTGTATTTAAGCTTGCACCCAGGAATATTATCTCTTGAGAGGGCACTAGTTTTGATTTCTTTTCGTTTACTGTGTACCCTAGGCAAATTAACAATCTTTTTACAAACGCCAGATGCTTTAGAAGAATGTCCTTGCTCTCTGTTTGAATAAGGCAGTCGTCCAGGTAGGGATACATTTCAATTCCTTTTTGTCTGCAAAATGCAATTACTGGTGCCAGGCATTGTGTGAAGACTCTGGGTGCAGTAGATAAGCCAAAGGGCAGTGCAGAGAATTGGTAATGCATCGAGCCTGCTATGAATCTGAGGTATCTTCTGCAAGATTGTCTGATTGGGACATGCAGGTATGCCTCCTTGAGGTCCAAAGTAACTAGCCAAGCCTTTTTGCCCAGCATGGGCAGAAGTTGATGTAGTGCTAACATTTTGAATTTTGGAACATCCAACAAAGTATTTAGGATTGACAGGTCCAGTATTGGTCTCCAGGCTTTGTCCTTTCTGGGTACTAAGAAAAGTCTTGAGTAAAATCCTTGTCCCTGTTCTTGCTGTGGAACTTTTTTGAATAGCTCCCATGTCCATAAAAGCAGCAATCTGTTTTTGTGCCTCTGCCCATTGGTTTTGTGGCAGGTCTGGCATACCTTTTGGTTTTTGAAGCGTGTGGAAGTGGAACCTGTAACCCTGAGAAACAATATTCAGCACCCATTGGTCCTGGGTGATCATGTGCCAATTTTTTGAGAAAAGTGCTAGCTTCCACCCTAGGGGTGCTGTCAAGAGGTAAGTGCTTGGCATTTGCAGAGGGAAGTCATTGGGACTGTTTTCTATAAGGTTGTGATTTGTCTTCCCCTCTCTTGGGGGCTGAAGCACCCCATTGTTTAGGTCAGTAGGAGCCTTGGGGCTGAGATCTGCCTCTTGGGCGTCTGTATCTGCCTCTTTGTGGCCTGTCTGATACTGGAAAGGACCAATTTTTTGAAGGCCAGTTTCTGCTAAATCTAGGTGGCTGAACCTGCAAGAAATCTTTCACTGTCTACATTGACTTTTCTTTATCCTCCATTTTCTTTAACATCTCTTCTGCCTTAACACCAAACAAAGTATCATGCTGTAATGGAGCATCCAATAATTTTACTTTAACATGGTCAGGTAAACTTTGTTCTTTCAACCAAGCATGCCTTCGAATAACAGAGCCTGTAACTGCGGCTCTACAAGAAGCCTCTAATGAATCAAAACCACACTGCAGAGTATGCTTTCCCACTTGTTCAGCTGCATGCAATAAATCCTGCATTTCCTTACTGTCAGGACTTTCTGTATTTGAAACCATTTTCCGTTTCAACAAGGACATGAGATACTGCTGGTATTTAAGCATGTGAAACTGACAGTTTAAAGCTCTTACAGCTAAAGGAGCAGAAGTGTAAACTTTTTTCCCCATCTGTCCAGAGCTCTGGAATCCCTATCCGAGGGGACAGGATTTTTAGCAGTGGAAGCCCTAACCCTTTTTGGACCCTGAAAAATTGTTTCTGGGTCTGCAGCAGGGTTTTTGTAAAATAATTTATGAGAGTCAGGGACTCTGTAGTACCTGTCTGGCTTGACTGGTGCAGGGGGTAAAGAATCAGGAGACAGATTGGATTCAGAAAAAACATCAACAATATCAAGCACAGGGGGGATAGCCAGGGGCCTGTGTTGAGGCAATAAAAGGAAGTATCTGAGCCTTTTCTTGGATTCTGAATAATCCTGGCTCTCCCAATGGAAATGCTCCCTCATGGTGTGCAGGGTTTCCCCAAAGGAGTAATCCTCAGGCGGGGAGGCTGAAGGTATGGACTCTTCTACATCAGAGTTCTCATAGGGAGGGAGAGAGTATCCCTGATCAGAAGAGGAGTCAGAGGAAATAGAAACCTGGTCAGAGGAATCATAATCAGGGTCTTGCCTAGGCCTTTTGTCAGGAGGGGGATGGGAACCCCTGATTAAAGTAATTAGGTCTTCGGCCATTTTAAGCATCTGTTTCTTTGGCATGGATGACTGTTCTGGAGAATGCTGTACTTGTTTCCTGGTCTTTAATGGTGTTTTTGACTTTGCCTTTGCTGTTGTAGTGGGCTTAATTGTAAGCTGTGAAGGTCTGAAAACACCCTCAGAAGCCGATGCCTGCTCAGCGGCTCCGGACCCATCTGAGGGTATAGTTTCCGTAGGCCCAATACCTTGAGTTTCCACAGGCCTCGGGTGTCTCCACGTGGCTGTCTGTTAAGGCCTGTGGCTCTGAGGTAGCGGGTGTCAGGGGTTGCAAAATCACATGAGAACCGGCGACTGGCCTAGAAGAGGCTTCGTCTGTTTTGGACCTCGGATGCCTGTCCTTTTCTTAGTCTTTGCGTTTTTTATAAATTCGGTTGTTCCGACGGCATTATGTAATTAAACCTTCGGCCAAAGTAATGTAGAGCAAAATCAAACCGACGTTTAATAGTGCGTTTATTGAATCTAGCACAAAACCGACAACTAGTGAAGTCGTGGTCAGGGCCTAGGCAAGGAATACAGTAAGAGTGAAAAGTCCTTATGAGGTATTTGCTTCCCACAAGAAATACAATTATTAACTTTTACTGACATCGGTCTGGAGCAAGAAAAAGTTTCCCTAACGGGGTACTTAGCTTTATTGAAGACTTCGGTTCTGAAACTCAATTTTGAAAATCTCAGGAGTCGGCCGACCGGCACTTGCTTACTGCTTTGGCTTCGGGCACCGTGCGGCAAGAAAGACCGAAGAAAATGGCGTCGGTTGCAACTTTTATACTCCTGGCGCACTGACGTCAGGGAAGAGGCAACAGCAACCGACGTTGGACCAAGACTTTGGAACTCGGGCTGACCATGGGTCGCCTGCCAGCAGGATAACCCAAGTGTAATGATTGCAACAGTGAAACACAATGAACATCTGCAACTCTACTTAACTTTTTCATCGAAATAACAGAAAAGCTTACTAAACCAGACACTCTCGATATTAAGACTACCTCCCACCTCATGTCTTCCCCCGTTCTTCCTAGTACCCGGAGCAACTTCATCAGATCAATTCATAAACTCAAATCCTGTTCCCCATCAGCTGACAACTCCCTTCATTGTTTCTTAAACATGCAGCCAGCTCAATAGCATACCCTATATCTAAACGTATCAATAGATCTAGCCAAGAAAATACAGTACAAGACCTCTAGAAAAATAATCTTCACAATAGCCCTCTACAAGGCAGGAAATTCTACAGAACCCTCAAATTACAGGGCTACTGCCATACTATCTCCCTTACCCAAAATACTGGTAAAAATTAACACACAAATACCAAATCACCTCTTACTGGCAAACCTAATTACACCCACAAAGCACGGTTTCCGACCCTCGGACAGTACTACCACTGCCCTTCTATCATTCACACACAATGCTCAAGCCAGAGATGATAAACTTAGCACAATTCCTCAACTTATCCAAAGCATTTGATACCATTTCATCCTTCTAAATAAACTTTCCAACCAACTCCTCTCTACCTCCACTACCTCTTGGTTTACCAGCTACCTCTCAGATATCAGTCCATCAGATGGCAAATATACTTCTCCCCTTCGCATCTTAAGACCAAGATTCCCCTCGGCTCTATCTTGCTCCCTCTACTTTTTAATATATTTACAAATAACCTCCATATCTCCTGCCCCCACTCTGCCTTAATACAGTGTGCAGACAATTCCACAATTAATACCTCAGACGATATACAAACTCTCCACACTGTCACTCAATCGCTGCACCTAGTATAAAGTACAGTTGTGTACACCTACCATAAATGTAAATGTTAGAGTATATTCACTGTTGCAGTCATCACATGTGGGTTATCTGCTTGCAGTAGCCCTCAGCTGGCCTGATTATCAAAGTATTGGGTCCTGCATCGGTTGCGGTCTCATCTTCCATGATGTCAGGTAGTCAGGGGTATAAAGCATGCAGCCAACGCCATTACAGTTTTTCTTGCCCCAGATGTCAGGTGTCCCCATAACAGGAAGCAATTATATACAAGGTTACACCTCTAACAAAAAAGCAAATACACCAAAAAGCTTTAAGCATAGTAAAGAACAGACGTATAGTCAATAGAAATCAGGGGGCTGGAGGGAAGGAGGGTAACCAGGACTGTAACAGTGAACACATTCGGACATCTACATTTATGGCAAGTGTACACAACTGTACTATGTTCTTCATGTTTCACTGTTGCAGTCATCACATTTGGGTAGATTCCCAAAGCTAAGGATGGGAGGAGGTAATTAGATAGCATTAGGACCAGCTATAAGGCCCTGCAAGACTGCAGTGGCAAAACCAGCTCTGGTTTTAGAAAAAAATGACAAGTGGTATTGCTTGGTGAAGGTATGTACAGAACTCCAGGTAGCAGCTTCTAGGATGTCTCTGGTAGGGACACCTTTGAGAAAGGCTGTAGAGGTAGATTCAGCCCTGGTTGAATGTGGCCTTATCCCCTGTGGGGTAGGTTTTCCATGGTGCTTATAGCAGAAATGAATGCAGTGGCCTATCCACTTAGAAATGGTTTGCTTTGAAATGGCCTTCCCTTTTGCCCCTGCAGCAAATGCAACCAGAGTTGTTCAGATTTCCTGAGAGGTTTAGTCCTGTCCAAGTAAAATCTAAGTTGCCTGTGCACATCCAATGAGTGCAGTATTCGTTCCCCCTTGTTCTGTGGATTAGAAAAGAAGCTTGGCAAATGAATGGACTGATTACGGGCCACACTGGATACCATCTTGGGCATGAAGGAGGAATTGGTACTGAGGGACACCCTCTCCACATGAAAGATGATGAAAGGCTCCACTGCCATGAGGGCCTGTAATTCAGACACTCTTCTTCCTGAAGTGATAGTTAGAAGGAAGGCTGTTTTCCAAGAAAGGAATTTCAGCTCTGCATTTGCAACTGGCTCAAAGGGAGGTAGAGTGAGTTTTTCCAATACAAAGTTGAGGTCCCAGGCTGGAGTAGGGGCTCTCCTGGGTGGTAGGTTTCTGGCCCCTGAGGAACTGCTTCAACAGTGGGATGAGAGAAGAGGGGTGGTTCTGTATTGTAATGAGCTGAAATGGCTGAGGCATGAATTTTTATGGAGGAAAAGGAAAGGCCCTTGTGAAGTATCTCCGTTAAGTATTGAAGAATCTGAGGTAATGTGGGCGCTGCTGTGCCCATCCCCTGAGTTTGGCTCCAGGAACAGAATCGTTTCCATTTTTCAGCATAGGCTTTTCTAGTACTAGGCCTCCTTGTGCCTCCAGAATGACATCCATCACTTATTTACTGAGGGATGGTAACAGAGAGATCAGGTAATTAGCCAGGCTGCCAGGTTCAAGGTTTGAAGCTGTGGGTGAAGAATCTGGCCCTCCTGCTGGGAGAGCAGGGTAGGGGTCGGAGGCAGGTGCCATGATGCCAAGCAGTGACACTGTGCAAGGAGGGGTACCAGTGTTGGCGTGGCCAGTCTGGTGCGATCAGTATTGTCCTTGGTTTGTCCTGTTTGATCTTTAGTAGTACCTTGGAGAGGAGAGGCAGAGGGGGAAAGGCATAAACTGATAGGTTTTTCCAGGTGAAGGACATTGCATCCACTTTCCAAGCTTGTTTGTGGGGAGTCCTTGTGCAGAATTTGTCCAATTGGTAGTTTTGGGGGGGGGAACGCAAACAGGTCCATCTCTGGGCTCCCCCATTTGTTTCCCCAACATGTTGAATATCTTTGTTTCCAGTTTCCACTCGTGTGGGTCCATGAGATTTCTACTTAGGTCTGTCTGCCAATGTATTTAACTTTCCTGGCAGGAATTGAGCCTGTAGGTGCACTTGGTAGCTCAAGGCTGTGTTCCACAGAGCCATGGCTGGTCTGCAGAGAGGGTTCCTCCCTGCTTGTTTATGTACCACACAACAGTGGTGTTGTCCGTCTTTACCAATAATTGTTCTGGAAGAATGTGGTCCTTGAAGGCTGTCAGAGCATTCTGTACAGCTAACATTTCTTTTTGATTGATATGCAGGTGCATTTGACTTGGGTTCCATTTGCCCTGAAAGCACTTCCCTGTCAAGTGAGCCCCCCATGCATAGTCTGATGCATCTGTCGTTACGGTTTGGGCAGCAGGAGGGAGAGTGAATGGCAGTTCCTTGTTTTGGTGGCAGGCCTCTGCCCACCAAAGGAACTCTATCTGTAGACAAGGTACGATAGGAATCATTGATTCTAGATCCTGAGAATGTAGACACCATAGGCTTTTTAGATACCATTGTAGTTTCTCATATGCAATTAGTAGAATGCAGGAGGCCATGAACCCCAGGGCTTGCAGTATTTTCCTTGCAGATAGCCGGGTCTTTGTGGCCAGTAGTTTGAAGTAGACTGTCAAATTAACTTGTTTCTCTGGCGTGAGGTAGGCCATCTGGGAAGTTGTATCCAAGCTTGCGCCCAGGAATACAATTTGCTGGCAGGGTACCAGATGTGATTTCTTTTCGTTCATGGTGTACCCCAGAGAAGTTAGCAATTTCTTTACAAATGCCAGATGATTCAAAAGTATGTCCTGGCTTTCTGCCTGAATTAGACAATCGTCCAGGTATGGGTATATTTGAATATTTCTTTGCCTGCAAAAAGCAATGACTGGAGCTAGGTACTTTGTAAATACCCTGGGCACAGTAGATAAGCCAAAGGGCAGTGCAGAGAACTGATGGTGCATGTAGCCTGCTTTGAAGCGTAGGTATCTTCTGCAAGATTCCCTTATTGGGATGTGCAGGTAGAATTCCTTTAAATCCAGTGTTGCCACCCAGGCATCTTTGCCTAGCATAGGAAGCAGCTGATGAAGAGTTAGCATCTTGAATTTTGGGATTAGCAAAAATGTGTTATGGATAAACAGGTCCAGGATAGGACGCCAGGAATTGACTTTTCTGTGTACCAGAAAAAGTCGAGTAGAAACCTTGTCCCGATTCTTCTTCTGGGACAGCTTGAATAACCCTGATAATTAGAGAGAGAGAGATCTTGCTTTTGAGCCTCTACCCACTGATTTGGGGGTAGATCTGGCCAACCATTTGGGGGTGGTAAAGAGTGGAAGTGGAATCTGTATCCTTGGGAAACTATTTAAAACCCATTTGCCCTGGGTAATGAGTTCCCAATTTTTTGCCTGCAGGGCAATCTTGCCACCTAAAGGAACAGTCAGTTGAGCAGGGCTTAGAAGGTTTAAAGTTAAGTCATTGAGACAGTTTACCATAGGGGGAAGTCTTACTTCTTCCTGCTTTGGAAGTGGGAGCCCCCCACTGCTTAGTCCTGTGAGCCCCCTGAGACTGCAGCCTGGGTGCTCTTCTGGTTCTGGGTTTGGACTGAAGGCCTGAAAGAGGCAGGAAAGGACCAATTCTTAGAGGGTCAAAGCCTACTAAATCTGGGAGGCTGTACTTGCAGGAAATCTAACAGTTTGCATAGATTTAGCTTTTTCCTCCATTTTTTTTTTTTTTAAGTACTCCTCCTGCTTTGTTGCCAAACAGGCAGTCTTGGTTTAAGGGAGCATCCAGCAATTTAGCCTTAACATGATCTGGCAAAGATTGCTCCTTAAGCCAAGCATGCCTTCTAAGTACAGACCCAGTGATAGCAGCCCTGCAAGATACCTCTAATGAATCAAAACCACATTGCAAAGTATGTTTTCCAACTTTTCAGCAGAATGCATTAAATCCTGTAAATCTTTATTTTCAGCACAGTCAGGAATCAACATCTTTTTCTGTTTAAGCAATCCAATAATATGCTGCTGATACTTTAACATCTGAATCTGGCAGTTTAAGGCCCTAATGGCCAAGGTTGCAGAAGTGTATACCTTCTTACCCCATCTATCCGGCGCCCTGGAATCTCTATCAGAAGGGTAGGATTTTTGGCAGTAGTAGCCTTAATACCCTTGGGTCCCTTTGAAATGGTCTCAGGATCCACAGTAGGATTTTTAAAAAGGAACTTGAGAGAGTCAGGAACCCTGTAATACCGGTCAGGTTTTCTGGGAGCAGGAGGTATAGAGTCAGGGGCCAGGCTAGATTCCAAGAAGACATCAATAATGTCCAGTAAAGGAGGTATAGCTAAAGGCCTGCGTTGGCGCAGGAGTAAGGAATCCCTAAGCCTCTTTTTGGAATCACAGCAATCCTGGCTTTCCCATCAAAAATGCTCCCTAAGATTCTGCAAGGTTTCACCAAAAGAGAAATCCTCTGGAAGGGAAGCAGAAGGAATGGAGTCCTCTGCATCAGAATCCTCATAGGTAGATAAGGGTAAATCCTGGTCATCAGTGGAAACAGAAATTTCAGAGTCCTGATCAGAAGAATCGGAAGGAAAATCAGTCCTAGATCTCAGAGGGGGAAGGGTGGCTTCCCCTGATTAGAGTAATAAGGTCTTCAGCCATTCTTATCATTTGTTTTTTAGGCATAGGGGCCTGACCATGCGGTCTGGGTGTAGGTTAGTCTAGGCATGAATCGAGTTTTAGGCCTTGAAGAAGATGGAGTCTGTTTTATATGCAAGTCAGTAGGCCTGAATACACCCTCAGAAGCCGGTGCCTGCACAGTGACTCCGGACCCATCCAAGGTAGAGACATCTGCAGGTTCCACAGGTCGAGAAAGCATCTCACAGCATACCGGACTCCGAATGGGTCTTAGTAGAGGCCTGCGAATCTTAAGTAGCAGGTATAAGGGGCTGCAAAAGCACCTCACTGAGTACTGGGCGACTAGCTTTGGAGAAGTGTCGTCGGCAGCTTTGGATCTATGCGGTCTTTTATCCTTGCATTTTTTTGGAATATTGGTAGCCGGGTGACTTACCAAAGCCATTTCTGCATAATTGAACACCATACCAAATTATTTAGAAGAGCAAATGAACAAACGACGAATAGTTTGAGGTTTGAATAAGGCACAAAACAGACAGCGAGGTATGTCGTGGTCTGGGCCTAAGCAAGGAATGCAGTACGAATGAAAATCTTTGAGGTATTTGCTTTCTACAAGAAATACAACCGTTAACTTTTACTGATATAGGTTTAGAGCAAGAAAAAGGTTCCCCAACGAGGTACTTAGCTTAGTTGAAGACTTCAGTTCTGAAACTGAAGAAAATTTCAGGAGTCGGCCAATCGGCACTTGTGAACTGCTTCTGCTTTGGGCACAGCACAGCAAGAAAAACTGATGTAATGGCGTCGGCTACATGCTTTATACCCCTGACTACCTGACGACATGGAAGATGAGACAACAACCAACGCAGGACCCAAGACTTTGATGATCAGGCCGAATGAGGGCTACTGCAAGCAGATAACCCAAATGTGATGGCTGCAACAGTGAAACACGAAGAACATCAATGGTCAACTGAAAACCTGCTTCTCAACCCCAAAAAGACCAAACTTCTCCAAGCTTCTCTCCTTTTCCTTCCAAAAAACCCACAATCTACCTAAAGAAAACTTCATTTCATCCTTGGATAATACAATTAGCACCACTGACTCAAACACCAAATTGCTTGGTGTTACTACAGACAACCAATTAAAAGTTGACCTACATATCAAACTGCACGAAAGTCCAATCAAAAACTAGGTCGTGTGTACCACAACAGAAATATACATAACAAATCTAGACCTATACTAGCTCAAACGTTTATTCTACCATCCCTGGTATATGCTGCTCCCATACTTACTAACCTCCAAAATAATCTCTTAACCAAACTAAAAACTCCCTATAACAAGATAGCCAGATTTGCAGCCAGTAATAGCTACAAATCCCCATCAATGTATATCCTTGAAAAAGCTTAAGATGGCTTGAGCTCCCCCACATGCTTCAAATATCACAACTACAAATTGCAGATAGCATGTCCAGAATAGCCCCAATTCTTGCCCTGTCCTTACATCCAAACTTGCACCCTACACACCCAATCATAACCTCAGAGGAACACAAAACCTACTTCAGGTGACCAATCCAAAAAAAATATTGGAAAAATACTTCACAGCCATTCATTTGCATACTCATGGAACACTCTTCCATTGTCCCTTAACTCCACTACCAAAAGTGGCTAATTCAAAAAGCAACAAACTCATTTCCAACATGCATAGATCTGTACTTGTCAGGAAATAACCTCATGAATTTTTCTCTCTCTCAATTAACACATCTGTCTGGTATTTCCTATGTAAACTGTCTACACATATTACTCTCTCTGCAATTAATACCCATGATATTAAACGCATCTTTAATGGACTAAGTCATGATGTTACTCTGAACTGTATATTGCACATTAGAAAATATTTTATTTTAAGGCACTGCTATATTTCCTTCATTTAACTTAATGCTAACCAAATTTCTCAAACACACTGCTACTGCATTCTCAAAATACTGTATTTTTGTCTGGTAAATATTTCTGTTGTACACCACTCTCTCTCTCGCCGTTTTTGTATGGTTAAGTATCTTACGACTTGAATTGTTAGTTTAGCATAAGAACTTACTAGGCTATTGGCCCTGAGAGCCTTACAAGCTTGGCCAAGAATACAGCCCATGTTCCGATAGGTCAGCACCCAATGCCCTTGTCCAGCAGAGAGGCACATAGAACCCCAGTGGAATATTTTCTATTCCCCATCTAGGTATCCAGGTTACCTTTAGTTTTTTCTTTCTTATTTTTACTAATTGCTTTCCTAGAGCTTTTCTCCTCGGGTCTCCACTGAAAAAGGGCTCTCTGGGCCCAGTCAGACTAACCCGGTTAACAAATGTAAAAATAAATAAAATACGTCCTGCTGCCTTTTAGGCAGCATTCCTCCCTTTTATGTATTGTTCCCACAATTCCTATTTTTTCCTATGTAGTTTGCTCCTACCCTTTTCTAAAAATCTCAATTCTAGTTGTTTTATCTGTTACTATATTCACTACTTGAGTTTTGGCACACTCCCAGCCGTTAAGAATACTGCAGCAGTGAATACAAGGACATAGTACAGTTGTGTAAAATCTTACCATAAAACTAGACGTCCTTGCCTTCACTGCTACAGTATTCGCTTCCTCCCTCCATCCCTCTAGTCTTTTGCCTTCCTGGATTGTACAGGTTACCTCACGAGTTTCTTGGACTGTGTTCCCTACTGGGGCATTCAAGTTCTGACTATAGTAGGCCTGAATGCAAGAGAATTTGGATGATGTTTGGCGTGCCTTTTAAAAGCGACAAGTAGGCTTTGGTTAACTGGCTGGATGTTCGGGTTTCCACGGCAAGGAATCTCATTTAAGAATACTGCAGCAATGAAGGAAAGGACTTCGACTGTTATGGTAAGATTTTACACAACTTTAATTTCCTGGAAATTATGATCAGCACCAAAGAATCTTGTACAATGGCTAACCAAGCCTGTGTGTGCAAGGAGATGCCCCTTATTAGGGCAGCTGGGCAAGCATTCAGGAATGCTGAAAGTAGTAGGAAAAAGGGAAGTGAAAACCCAGATTCTGCAAATCACTGCCTAGAGCAATCTCCATTACCCTTCTTCCCCCCAACCTACCTTGGAGGGTTCTGTGAACAGGAGTGTCAGGAATTAAATCTTGCAATTTACAGAACCACACACATTTCTCTCCCTTCTGGTTGCGAGAAAATGACCGTTTAGGAGTTGAGAAATAAATGTCAATGGCAGATAAGGTCTTGTCTTAACATTCCTCCTCCTCTAACTTTGGAACCAAACAGGGAATCCGTCTGATCAAAGAGGCATTTAAAAACGACATCTTGAAGTCTTCTACAAAGTCAAATAATTCCATCCAGGCAATCCTGCAGACAGCAAAAGCCAGTACCCTTTCTAGATGTACTACCCACTCCATTAGATAAAAGGTGCATGGACATATTGCAGACACTAAATGGTGGCAAACACGGACTCCAGCATCTTCGTGGATGTCACAGATGTGACATCAAACAGCCTTAGATACCTCCTGTCAAAACCATCTGAAGGCAAATAAGACATTCTATGTAGTTCAGCATCCACAATGTGAAGGTCACCAAGTGTACACACATGTCCCGAATACGTCCAATGCCAGAGATTCCCCACTGGGAAATGGACAATGGAGTTTTCAGACAGCTTCTTTTTAGAGTCTGCAGCCACCAAAATGTCATCCACAGGTGGTCCCTTACTCCAGTGAGCCTGGTCACTGGAGAAACTTTGTTGGGTTTCTGGGGAATGGGTTCCATCACATCTGGCTCCCCCAGGCCCTCTGGGAGACTAGGTCAATAAGGTTATCCACCATAGGGACTAGCTAAGATGTAGACAGTCGAAACCCAAATACCTCTAGGAATGCTGAGGACTTCTAATGGGTGCCAGTGGGATGGCCTACCTTTTGTCACAGTAATTCATCTAAGTCAGTGTCTTCCATGAGGGTCTCCTGAGGAGAGTACAAATATCTGCTTTAGCATTATTTCCTGGGTTTCTCCATGAAAGGCAGGTGTGGGGAGGAACTAAAAGCATCATGGTTGGGCTTGTCAAAACTAATAGAGTTTGGACGTACCAAGAATACAGCGAGTCAAAACAGAAGTAGCAGATGCAGAGGACCAGATAAATCCAGTCATGAACAAAGATCCCGCTCTCCCAAAAGGGAGAGAAACCTTTCAAAAGCCTCTAACATCAAGACTGAAGTGGATCCTAAGGAGGGTCACTTCAGATCTCAACAAGAGTTTCTGCCCAGATGCAGCCCAACTTGGATCAGAGGCTTATGCTACAACAGAGGTATCAAGGGCAGAAGAGACTAGCAGTGGACCCAGACGCCCAAAGCAGAATGCCAACATCTCAGCTTGGAACCTTTTTCAGACAGTGGAATGAGTTAAAGATATGCTTAGTGTTAAAAGACATCCAGACTACTACAAAGCACAACCAGGGGAGCACCAGGATATGAAGCCACTGGGTCTGAGGATCTGACTGGGGAAAGAGTAACCAGAAAGTACAGTTGTGTACACTTAGCATAAATGTAGATGTTAGAGTATTTTCACTGTTGCAGTCCTAACATATGGGTTTATCTGGCTCCCAGTAGCCCTCAGCCAGCCCGAATACCAGAGTCCTTGGTATATGATGTTGGCTGCAGTCAATTGTAAAACTGATGTCAGAACATCAGGTATAAAGGAAGGCAGCCAACGCCATTTCCTCAGTTTTTCTTGCCTTAACTGCCAGGAGGCCCCAAAAGAAGGCTAACCCAGGGAGGAAACACCCTTTAAACAAGCCATCCAAAAAATAAAAATAAGTAGGCTGTGCCTTAGGAAAAGAGGGGGAATGGAGGGTGGGAAACCAGGACTGCAACAGTGAATACACTCAAACATCTACATTTATGGTAAGTGTACACAACTGTATTATGTTCTTCGTGTTTCACTGTTGCAGTCCTAAAGTGTTGATTCCCAAAGCCCAGGAAAAGGACAAAGGGGGGAGGATGAATCACAGATTAAGGGTTGGTAAGAAGGCCCTGCAAAACTACCCTGGATTTAGAAAACAAAGGTAGATTGTAATGCTTTGTGAAAGTATGGACAGAAGACCAAGTAGCTGCTTCTAGAATGTACTTAGTAGGCACCCCTCTCAGAAAAGCTGCAGAGGTAGAGGCTGTTCTAGTAGAATGGGTCCCAATACCCAGAGAGAGAACCTTCCCATGCTGCAGGTAACACAAGTGTATACAATGAGCAATCTATTTGGAGACTGTTTTGAAATAGCTTTACCTTGAGCCCCAGGAGCAAAACTAACAAACAAGTGTTCAAATTTTCGAAATGATTTAGTCCTGTTTAAATAAAATCTCAGCTGTCTGTGCACATCAAGGGAGTGCAGAATCCTTTCCCCTTTATTCTGGGGATTATTGAAAAAGGTAGGCAGGTGAATAGACTGGTTAAGGGTCAGACTGGAAACCACCTTGGGCATAAAGGAGGGGTTAGTTCTCACAAAAACCCGATCGGAATGAAAAATGATGAAATGTTCTACTGCCATTAAAGCTTGTAGCTCCAAAAATCTCCTGGCTGAAGTAATAGCCAAAAGAAAAGCAGTCTTCCAGGAGAGAAACTTCAAATCTGCAGAGGCAGCTGGCTCAAAGGGAGGTATGGCAACTTTTCTAGGACAAAATTTAGATCCCAAGCAGGAGTAGAAGCTCTTCTGGGAGGTCTAAGATTGGTAGCTCCCCTCCGGAACTGCTTCATTAAGGGGTGAGAAAAAAATGGGTTGCTCAAGAGCAATGATCAGAAATTGCTGAAGCATGAATTTTGATAGAAGAAAAGGAAAGTCCACCATTAAGCAAGCCTGCTAAGTAATCAAGAATGAGGGAAAGAGAAGGATGAGAAGAGTCTTCTCCTTTAGACTGCATCCAAGAGCAACATCTCTTCCATTTATCTGCATAGGATTTTCTGGTGCTAGGCCTCTTGGCCTGACGAAGAACTTCCACCACCTGTTGGAAAAGAATTAACCAGGCAGTTAAATGCAGAGTTTGAAGATGAGGACAAAGAAACTTTCCCCTTCCTGAACCAACAGATCTGGTACCAGGGAAGATGTCAAGGCTGAGCCTGGGAAAGGCTGCGAAGAAGGGGATACCAATGCTGCCTGGGCCAATCTGGTGCTATAAGAATAGCCTTGGGTTTTTCGTCCCTTATCTTTATCAGCGCTCTAGTAAGAAGAGGCAGAGGAGAGAATGCATAAATTGAGAGTTGTGTCCATGGGAAGGACAGCACATCCACTCTCCAAGCTTTGTTGTGAAACTCGCTGGTGCAGAAGGTTGGAAGGCGATGATTGATGTTAGAGGAGAAAAGATCCACCTGAGGAGTGCCCCAATGCTGAGTGATGTGATGGAAAATGACTTTGTTCAGTTGCCACTCGTGAGGATCCAGAATATATATGCTCAATTGATCCGCCAAGGAATTTAGCCTCCCTGGAAGATACTGGGCTATTAGATGTATGCCCGTGGAAGCTGCTAATAACCATAGTCTCATGCTTTGTCTGCACAGGGGATAAGAGTGAGTCCCCCACCCCCGCCTGTTGATTTACCACACGACTGTGGTATTGTCTGTCCTGATCAACAGACTCCCAGGGTAGAGTAGACCCTTGAAAGCCAGCAAGGCCTGCTGCACTGCCATCAGTTCCTTTAAGTTTAACTGCAGGTGAATCTGCCGAGTGTTCCAAGTCCCCTGTACGCCCCTGCCTTCCAGAAGAGCCCCCCATGGATAATCTGAGGCGTCTGTGGTGAGAGTCTGGCAGGTATTAGGCAGACCCTTGCTCTGAGAGCAGGCCGTCACCCACCAGAGGAACTCCATTCGTAGACAAGGAATTAAGGGAAGAATCAAGTCTAAAGTCCTGTGTGTGTTGACACCAAAGATTCTTGAGGTACCATTGAAGTTCTGATACACAACCTTGCATATGGGATTATCAGAATACATGAAGCCATGAACCACAGTGCTTGCAGGAATTGCCTTGCAGAGAGCTGGGTCATGTTTGCCAAATTCTTTAACTAAACCGAAAGATAATCTTGCTTCTCTTGAGGGAGGAATACCATCTGGGTGGCTGTATTCAGACTCACTCCCAGGAAAACAATCTCCCTTGTAGGAACCAACTTTGACTTCTTTTTGTTGAGTGTGTAACCCAAAGAGGTGAGTGTTCTTCACGAAGTCCAAATCCTTTTCTAGTTGTTCTGGGAAGTTTGCTTGAATGAGACAGTCGTCCAGATAAGGATACATTTGGATGTTTCTCTGCCTGCAAAAAGCAATGGCCAGAGCCAGGCACTTTGTAAAAACTCTGGGAGCAGTAGATAAGCCAAAGGGCAGTGCAGAGAATTGAAAGTGTTGCTCCCCAGCCCTGAAGTGAAGGAACTGCCTGTAACGTTCCCTTACTGGAATGTGCAGATAAGCCTCCTTGAGATCCAAAGTTACCAGCCATGAATCCTTGCCCAACATGGGTAGCAACTGCTGAAGAGTGAGCATCTTGAACTTGGGAATCATCAGAAAAGTGTTGAGAATAGACAGATCCAAAATAGGGCGCCAGGTGCCCCCCTTTTTTGGGTACCAAAAAAAGTCTTGAATAAAAACCTATGCTTGCCTGATTGGCAGGAACTGGCTCTATAGCCCCCATGGTCAGTAGAGAAGAAACGTGACTTTCTACCTCTGTCCTGAGAGTTCTGGGTATGTCTGGGTACCGTTTCAGAACAGGGAAGGTGTGAAAATAAAACTTATAACCTTGGTTTACAATACTGAGCATCCATTTGTCTGTGATGGTAGACCATACCTCTGCGAAGCTGGCTAACCTTCCTCCCAAAGGAAACCCAGGGCCTGCAGAGGTAGACACAAGAAGGCCAGAGTCATTGAGAATGCTTGCTTTGGGAAGCTGGCTTAAAACTCCCCAATTCAGTCAAAGAATGCCACTGTTTAGCCCTTTGAGGGACAGAAGCCTGTCCTCTGGAAGATCTGAAACCCCTAGGCCTAGAGCAACCCTGCTTGCCAGGATCAGGAAAAGATCAATTCTTGGAGGAGGCTGAACCTGCAGGAAATCTTTTCAGCTTGCATAGATTTTGCCTTATCCTCCAACTTATTCAGTACCTCCTCAGCCTTATTACCAAAAATACTGTCCTTGTGCAAAGGAACATCCAGCAATTTAGATTAAACATTCAGAAAGAGGTTGCTCCCTGAGCCAGGCATGCCTTCTAATAATGGAACCAGTGGCTGCTGCTCTGCAGGAAGCCTCCAAAGTGTCAAAACCAATATGTAATAAATGCTTATTAACTAGAGTGGCAGAATTCAGTAAGTCTTGTAAATCTTTGCTCTCCAACATGGAAGGAATATCCCTAAGTTTAGCCTTAATAGTCTCCAAAGTATGTTGCTGGTACTTTATGTAAAAAAGGCAATTCACAGATCTAATGGCAAGGGTTGCAGAGGTATAGACTGTTTTACCCCACTTGTCAAAGGCCCTAGACACTATCAGAAGGAACAGGGTTTTTAGCAATAGTAGCCTTAACACCCTTGGGGCCTTGAGAAATAATCTCAGGATCAGCAGTAGGGTTTTTAAAAAAGAATTGGTGAGAATTAGGAACCCTATAATACTCATCGGGTTTTCTGGGGGCGGGAGGGACAGAATTAGAGGTTGAAAGAATTTTCCATGAAGACATCATCCACAACTTCCAAAACTAGAGGTATAGCCAGAGGCTTATGCTGTGGCAAATCCAAAAATTCCCTGATTCTCTTCTTAGACTGTGGAAAATCCTGACAGTCCCATTTAAAGTGCTCCCTAAGAGTAGGCAAAGTATCCCCAAAGGAAAAATCTTCTGGAAGGGAGGCAGAAGGGATAGAGTCCTCAGCATCAGAATCCTCAAAGCCAGAAAAAAGTTCAGAATTTCCTTCCTCACCAGCAGGAACACTGGAAACCTCAGAATCTGAGATGGACAAAACATTAGGAGACAATTCCCTAGCCCTCTTGGAGGGGGGAGGATGAGAGCCCTAATCAGTGAAAGAAGATCACCAGCCATCTTTACCAACTGGGACTGAGGCACAGGAGGGGAGGCAGATGCCTACCTGTACGAAGGTTTGCAGCTGGAAGGTTTGCTAACCATCCGGAGGGACTTGGGAGGCCTAGCAACTGCAGAAGAATGGCCTAAGGTAGTTGGTCTGGATCTGGTCTCGTGTCAAACAGAAGAGGTGTCAGAAGCCGGTGCCTGCAAAGCGGCTCCAGACCCAACTGAGGCAGTGACAGGCGGAAGGGTCTGAAGACGAAATAGCAGACTGTGGCACGGAGGACTCAGTAAAGGTCTCGGCAGATGCCTGCGGCTGAACATCTGCGGACTGCAGGGGCTGCAAAAGCACTTCACTGACTACTGCTGGGCCGATGACCAATTTCACCAGTGCGTTATCAGCAGATTTAACCCTAGGCCTGTCGGGGTCCTTGTCTTTGCTTTTCCTAAGTATATCCGAAGCCGGGAGACCAGAAGATGCCATACTGATGAACTTAGGCCAGACTCAGAAATGTTTATACAAAAGCGTATGGTACACGGGTTAAATGAGGCACAGAGATCGCAACTAGGGAAGTCATGCTCAAGGCCCAAACAAGTTATACAATAGGAATTAAAATCACGGTGTGTAATCTGTTTTCCACAGAACTAGAAAAGGATATGGACTTCGTGAAGAACACTCTCACCTCTTTGGGTTACACACTCAACAAAAAGAAGTTAAAGTTGGTTCCTACAAGGGAGATTGTTTTCCTGGGAGCGAGTCTGAATATAGCCACCCAGATGGTATTCCTCCCTCAAGAGAAGCAAAAAAGTAAGTAAAAGTATTCACTGAACTCCAAGTTGCAGCCTCTAAGATGTCTTTGTTTGGTACTCCTCTGAGGAAGGCTGCTGAAGTGGCTGCTGCTCTGGTTGAATGAGGCCTAATGCCCTTAGGCACTGATTTGCCATGTTGTGAATAGCAGAAAAGTACAGTTTTGTACCTACCATAAATGTAGATGTCCGAACAGGATAGCATCTGCAGTCCTTACAAATGGGTTGTCCTGTCGTCAGGCAGCCCTTCGGTCGGCCGGATTCCAAAGTTTGGGTCTGGCCTCGGCTGGTGTCGCACTTCACCCGACGTCATCTCTGCTGGTCTTCGGGTATAAAGGCATCAGCCGACGCCATTTTCCTCAGTGTTTCTTGCCCCAGATGCCAGTTGCCCTCTTGGTAAGCTAAATTTTTGGATAAATGCCAATGTTTCCAAAAAGGTAGAAGGCAAACACAAAAAATAAGCATGTATGTACATATATACAAACAAATACACCATAAGAGATCCCCCCCCCCCCAGCTAGCTATTAGGAGGGTAAATACCCTAGGAGTACCACAGAGGGAAAGGAGGGAGGGTAATCCTGACTGCAGATGCTATCCTGTTCGGACATCTACATTTATGGTAGGTACAAAACTGTACTATGTCCTTCAAGGATGCATCTGCAGTCCTTACAAATGGGTAGAATACCATAGCCAAACTAGGGGAGGAGGAAGAAGAATTATGGTGTAGTTAGGATCCCTTGCAAAACAGCAGTGGCAAACCCTGCTCGGGATCTAGAGTATAGAGGTAAGTTATAATGCTTGGCAAATGTATGCACGGAGGTCCAAGTAGCAGCCTCAATAATGTCCTTGGGTAGCCACTCCTCGTAAGAAAGCTGTGGTAGTGGCTGTAGCCCTTGTAGAATGAGGCCTTATGTTCTGTGGAATTTGCTTTCCATGGTAGGAATAACAGAATCTTATGCAATTTCCTATCCACTTGGAGATTGTCTGTTTGGAGATTGCTTTTCCTTCCCTTCCTGTTGCATAAGCTACTAGAAGCTGGTCAGTCTTTCTATTGCCCTTGGTTCTGTCCAGGTAGTAGCGCAACTGTCTATGTACATCCAAGGTATGCAGCAGTCTTTCCCCCCTGTTCTGTGGATTGGGGAAGAAGGTAGGTAGGTGGATTGCCTGGTTTAGAGACTCTGGATACCACCTTAGGCATAAATGTAGGATTAGTTCTCATGGACACTATCTTGATGGAAGATTAGGAAGGGTTGTACTGCCATTAAGGCCTGTAGTTCCGAAACCCTTCTTGCTGAAGTAACTGCCAGTAGGAAAGCAGTTTTCCAGGATAGGTGTTGAAGATCTGCTGTTGCTGCTGGTTCGAATGGAGGGAGTGTCATTTTTTCTAGCACAAAGTTCAAGTCCCATGCTGGTAATGGTGGTTTCCTAGGAGGTTTTACATTCTTGAGTCCTCTGAGGAACTGCCTGAGTAGAGGATGTGAGAGGACAGGGGGATCGAAGCTGTATTCTGCAGAAATAGCTGATGCATGTATCTTGATGGAGGAATAGGACAGGCCTGTATGGAGAAGCTCTGCCAAATACTCCAGGATGTTGGCAATATCTATCTTTGACACGTCTTTCCCTCTTTCAGTACTCCAAATGGCAAACCTTTTCCATTTTCCTGCATAGTTCCTTCTTGTTGAGGGTCTGCGGGCCTCAAGGATAATGTCTTTAACCCTTTGGGATAAATCTGGGTTAGTTGCTCCTATGTAATGTTCCAGGCAGTCAGTTGCAGAGTTTTCAGGTTTGGATGCAGGATGTTGTAGTCGCTCTGAGTTAACATCAAAGGAATCAGGGGTAGTGTCCACGTCCCCCCCCCCCCGAGACATGCTCCTCAGCAATGGGTACCAATGCTGTCTTGGCCAATTTGGAGCTATCAGAATTATCCTTGGACGTTCCTCTTTGATTTTCAGTAGTACCTTGTGCATCAAAGGAAGAGGTGGAAATGCATATGCTGTCAGGCCTTTCCAATTGAAGGATAGAGAGTCCACCTTCCAAGCAAGTGGGTGGTATGTCCTTGTGCAGAATTTCTTGAGCTGGTGATTGAGTGGGGATGCGAATAGGTCTATTTGTGGCATTCCCCATTTCTTTGTGATGGCCTTGAAGATGTCCGGGTGTAGCATCCATTCGTGAGCATCCGAGGTAGTTCTGCTTAACATGTCTGCTAGGATGTTTTCTTTTCCCGGTACAAATATTGCCTGTAACTGAATGTTGTAGCTCAGAGCCATATTCCATAGGTCCAGAGCCATTCGACATAGGGAGTATGAATGAGTGCCTCCCTGTTTGTTGATGTACCACATGACTGTGGTGTTGTCTGTCCTTATCATCAATTGGCCTTCTTTGAGGAATGGTCTGAAATTCTGGATTGCTAGTTTTACTGCCAGCATTTCTTTTTGATTTATGTGCAGGTGCAGCTGATCTGGAGTCCATAAGCCTTGAATGCATTTGCCCAACATGTGGGCCCCCCAACCTAGGTCTGAGGTGTCCGTTGTGATGGTTTGGCTTGCTTGAATGTTGTGGAAGGACAAACCTGGGTTTGCCTGGCATGCTTGAGCCCACCATAGGAATTCTTGTTTCAGGCATGGGATTAGTGGTATTTCGGTTTCTAAGCTGTGCCTGTGTTGAGACCATAAATTCTTTAGGTACCACTGTAGCTTTCTCATATGCAGTCTGGCATGGGGGACCAGGATTATGCAGGATGCCATGAAGCCCAAGGCCTGCAGAACTTTCCTTGCTGTTAGTTTGTTCTGCTTTGTTAATGCCAAGAAGTAAAGAGGAAGTTGTTCTTGTTTTTCTGCAGTTAGGAATGCCATCTGTTTTACTGTGTCCAATTCTGCACCCAAGAATGTTCTTGTTTGGGATGGTATCAGTCTTGACTTTTTTAAATTGACTGTGTATCCCAGGGCTTGTAGTAAGCAAATGACTCTTTGTAAGTCTTGTGTCAGCTTGCTTTTGTTGTCCGCTTGTATCAGGCAGTAAATTTGGATTCCCTGTAGCCTGCAATGAGCGATTACTGATGCCAGGCATTTCGTGAACACTCTGGGCGCAGTAGATAAGCCAAAGGGCAATGCTGAGAATTGATAATGCTCTGATCCTGCAAGAAATCTGAGGTATCTTCTGCAATTTGGTCGTATGGGGACGTGCAGGTATGCTTCCTTGAGATCTAGAGTTACCAGCCAACACTCCTTGCCCAGCATGGGAAGAAGTTGCTGTAGGGTCAGCATTTTGAATTTTGGAACAATGATGAATGTGTTTAAAGCGGGCAGGTCGAGAATAGGTCTCCAATTTTTCTCTTTTCTTGGTACTAGGAAAAGTCTGGAGTAAAATCCTTTGCCCTGTTCTGTAGGTGGCACCCTTTCCACAGCTCTCATGTTTGTTAATTGAGCTATTTGTTTTAGAGCTTCTGTCTTTTGATTTGGTGGTAGGTTTGGCATTCCACTTTTACTGGTAAGGTGTGGAAATGAAACCTGTAGCCTTGGTCTATAGTTTGCAAAATCCACTTGTCTCTTGTGATATAGTGCCAATTTTTTGAAAATAAGGCTAACTTTCCGCCTAAGGGTGCTGCTATTTGTTCCCTGGTAGGCGGTGTCAGAGCCAAGTCACTGTGATTGTCCTGTTGCAGTGGTAGTGGCTGTGTCTGTGCCTCGTTGGTTATTGCCTTGCCACTGACGTCCTCTGTAGGCACCTCCTCTGGATTGATTTCTGCCTCTGGAATGTCTATTCCTGCCTCTCTGAGATTTAGAGGAGTCAGGAAACGACTCATTTTTGGAAGGCCAGTTCCTGCTAAACCTTGGGGGCTGAACCTGTAAGAAATCTTTAACTGTTTGTACAGATTTTGCCTTCTCTTCCATTTTCTTCATTACTTGTTGGGCAGGAGGACCAAACAGAGTGACCTTATCCATAGGAGCATCTAATAGCTTTGTTTTAACATGATCCGGTAAGACCTGCTCTTTCAACCATGCATGCCTTCTTATAACTGTGCCAGTCATGGCTGATCTAAATGAAGCCTCCAGTGCATCATAGCCACATTTTAAAGAATGGTTACTAACCTGCTGAATGTTATTCACCATTTCTAAAACATATTTCTTATCTAAGGAATCATCAGAGGACAGTTTCTTAGTTAACTGATCAAGCATAAACTCTTGGTATTGGATCATATGAAACTGACAGTTCAAAGCTCTAGCTGAGAGAGTAGCAGAGGTGTATACTTTTTTACCCCATCTCTCTAAGGACCTTGATTCCCTTTTAAGTAGGGAGAGGGTTTTTCGCTGAGGTCGAGGCTACTGCCTTAGGCCCCTGGGAGATAGTCTCAGGATCTGCAAGAGGAGCCTTGTATAAGTGGTGATGAGTGTCCGGTACCCTGTAAAACCTATCGGGCTTGGCAGGGGCTGGAGGTAAAGTATCAGGAGCAGTGCAAGCATCATTGAATGCATCATCCACAACAGGAAGAACTGGAGGTATAGCTAAGGGCCTATGCTGCGGTAAGTGTAGAAAGGTCCTAAGCCTTTTTCTTGAATCTGAGAAATCTTGTCCCTGCCATTGGAATTGCTCTCTCATGTCATGTAAGGTTTCCCCAAAGGAAAATTCCTCTGGTGGAGAGGCAGAAGGTATAGATTCTTCAGCATCGGAATCTTCATAAGTAGAAAAAGGAGCCTCTGGATGGTCTGTATTGTCTGAATCATCAGAAGAGTCATCTGAGGACACTGGCTCAGGGGGCTCTGCTCTAGGTCTCTTTTCTGGAGGTTGAGAGGCCCTGTCTGGGTGAGATTGGGATCCCCTTATTAAAGAGATGAGATCCTCTGCCAGAGTAAGCATTTGGGAACTGGAACTGGGCCTGTGAGAGGGGGGCTTAACAGGCACAGACTTAGCAGTTTTGGCTGCTTTAGCCCTGGCAAAGGCCTTTATAGACATGGCTGCAGGAGGCCTAGCAGCACCACGTGCTGGGGTAGAGACATCCAAAGGGATGGCGTCCGATAATTCTAGAGAAACCACATTAGTAGGCAAAATTTCAGAGGCCGATTCAACTAGGGTAGCAGGGGCCTCTGTAGTAGCCATGGATTCGGCTGAAGATTGACCCATTTGCTCGGTTTCGGACGAAACAGAGACACTCGCGGTTTGCTTAACCGTGGTTTCGGCCGAAACCGCGGACAGCGAGTGTCGGTCTTTTTCTTTGCGTTTCTTAACAATTTGAGAAGTCGGAGGATCCGACGGCATAATGTACGCAAAATCTGAGCCGAAAAACTGTTCAGCAAACACCGACGCCTAAGCGTCGCCGGTTGAAGGAAGCACAGGCTAAACAGGCTGCTACGTCGTGGTCTGGGCCTAAACAAGGTAAGCAGTAAGAGTGGAAATCTTTATGAGGTATTTGTTTCCCACAAGTTAAACAGTTATTCACTTTTTCTGACATCGGCTGAGGCAAGAAAGAGTCCCCAACGGGGTACTTAGCTTTTTAGAAGTCTTCGAAGTAGTATTCGGTAGTAATCTCTGGATCTGACCGACCGGCACTTGCGAACAGCTTCTGCTTCGGGCGCCACTCGGCAAGAAAGACGGAGGAAAATGGCGTCGGCTGATGCCTTTATACCCGAAGACCAGCAGAGATGACGTCGGGTGAAGTGCGACACCAGCCGAGGCCAGACCCAGACTTTGGAATCCGGCCGACCGAAGGGCTGCCTGACGACAGGACAACCCATTTGTAAGGACTGCAGATGCATCCTTGAAGGACATCGAATGCAGTGACCTATCCACTTTGAAATAGTCTGCTTTGAGATAGGTTTTCCTTGGGATCCTGCAGCATATGCCACTAGAAGTTGTTCAGTCTTTCGGAAAGCTTTGGTTCTGTCCAAGTAGAAGCGTAGCTGCCTGTGAATGTTTAAAGAATGCAGAAGCCTCTCACCCTTATTCTGTGGGTTTAGGTAAAAGGTAGGCAAATTAACTGTTTGGTTAAGGGCCACACTTGTAAACTACCTTAGGCATAAATATAGGATTTTGTCCTCAGAGAAACCCCGTCAGGATGGAAAGTGATAAAAGGTTCCACAGCCATGAGTGCCTGCAACTCTGAGACTCGTCTAGCGGAGGTTATTGCTAGGAGCAGAGCTGTTTTCCAGGATAAGAATTTTATATCTGCTGCAGAGGCTGGCTCAAATGGAGGCAGTGTGAGTTTTTCCAAGACATAGTTGAGGTCCCATGCAGGTATTGGTGCTCTCCTTGGAGGTCTTATGTTTTTGGCCCCTCTGAGGTACTGCCTTAGTAATGGATGGGAAAAAATAGGTGGCTCTGTATTGTAATGAGCTGAAATGGCAGAAGCATGAATTTTAATTGATGAAAAGGAAAGGCCTTTATCCAGCATCTCAGTTAAGTATTGCAAAATCTGAGGAATATTTGAAGATTTTCTGGTGCTAGGCCTCATGGCCTCCAAACATCCATCACTGCTTTAGAGAGAGGTGTGTCTTGAATGGCTATATTATCCGGCATGTTGCCAGGTTTAAGGTCCTAAGCTGGCTGTGCAGTATCTGACTGTCTTGTTGGGTCAATAAGTGAGGAATATGAGGTAGTGTCCAAGCTGGGCATTGAGACAAGATCTTTAGGATTGGGTACCAGTGCTGGAGGGGCCAGTCTGGGGCAATCAGTATAATTTTTGGCTTTTCTTGTCTGACCTTGAGGAGTACCTTGTGGAGGAGAGGCAGAGGAGAAAAGGCATATACTGTTAGGTTTTTCCAGCTGAAAGATACAGCATCCACTTTCCATGCTGGCTTGTGATTAAGTCCTTGTGCAGAATGTCTGTAGTTGGCAGTTGTGAGGGGTGGTAAACAGGTCTATGTCCGGGCATCCCCAGTTCCTTGTTATCATGCTGAAGACTTGTGGATGCAATTTCCACTCGTGGGGATCCACTAGGTTTCTGCTTAGTTAGTATTCCAGAGTATTTATCCTTCCTGGCAGGAATAGTGCTTGCAGATGTACTTGGTAAGTCAATGCTGTGTCCCACAAGTTCATGGCTAGTCTGCAGAGGGGGTAGGAATGTGTGTGTTCCTGCTTATGTACCACATGAATGTAGTATCGTCAGTCTATCAGTAGTTGTCCTGGATGAAGTAGATTCTTGAAGGCTGTCAGGGCATTCTGAACAGCTAGCATCTCTTTTTGATCGATATGTAGATGCATTTGCCTTGCGGACCATGTGCCCTGAATACATCTTCCTGCCATATGGGCCAACCAGGCTGGCTGTGGGTAAGGTGAATGGCTGTCCTGTGTTGTGGTGACGGGCTTTTGTCCACCATCGAAACTCCTGTTGCAGGCAGGCAATGAGGGTAATTGTTGTTTCCTGGCTGTGGCAATGTTGAGTCCAAACACTTTTTAGATACCATTGAAGTTTCCTCGTATGCAGTCTTGCATATGGAATTAGCAGAATGCAGGATGCCATGAAGTCCAAAGCCTGCAGAATTTTTCTTGCAGATAACTGCGTCTTTGTTGCCAACATTTTAAAATAAGTAGTCGGTTGTCTGTGTTTGTCTGTCGTGAGATAAGCCATTTGGGCAGTTGTATTTAAGCTTGCACCCATGAATATTACCTCTTGAGAGGGTACAAGTTTTGATTTCTTTTCGTTTACTGTTTACCCTAGACCTGTTAGTAATCCTTTTACAAACGCCAGATGCTGTAGTAGAATGTCCTTGTTCTCTGCCTGAATAAGGCAGTCGTCCAAGTAAGGATATATCTGTATTCCTCTCTGTCTGAAAAATGCAATTACAGGTGCTAGGCATTTTGTAAAGACCCTGGGTGCAATAGATAAGCCAAAGGGCAGTGCAGAGAATTGGTAGTGCATTGAGTCAGCTATAAATCTGAGGTATCTTCTGCATGATTGTCTGATTGGGACATGCAGGTATGCCTCTTTTAGATCTAAAGTTACAAGCCAAGCCTTCTTGCCCAGCATTTGCAGAAGCTGCTGCAGAGTTAACATTTTGAATTTTGGAATATTCAGGAATGTGTTTAGGATAGACAGGTCCAGTATTGGTCTCCCGGTTTTGTCCTTTCTGGGCACCAAGAATAGCCTTGCGTAAAATCCTAGTCCCTACTCTTGCTGTGGTACTTGCTGAATGGCTCTCGTGTCCAGGAGGGATGAAACTTATTTTTGTGCCTCTGCCCATTGATTGCGTGGCAGGTCTGGCATACCATTTGGCCTTGGCAGGGTGTGAAAGTGGAACCTGTAGCCTTGTGATATGATATTTAAGACCCATTTGTCCTGGGTGATCATGTGCCAATTTTGTGAAAAAAGTGCTAGATTTCCCCCCAAAGGAGCTGCCAGAAGACAAGTGCTTGGTGCTGGCAGGGGAAGTCATTGAGACTGCTTCCTGTATGGCTGTCATTGTTGCTCTCCGCTTTTGGAGGTAGAAGCAACCCATTGTTCAGGCCTGTATGACCCTTGGGGCTGTGATCTGTCTCTGGGGCATCTGTATCTGCCTTTCTGTGGCCTGACACAGGAAAGGACCAATTCTTTGTAGGCCAGTTCCTGCTAAATCTGGGAGGCTGTACCTGTAATAAATCCTTGACTGTTTGCATAGATTTAGCTTTGTCCTCCATTTTCTTCAACACCTCTTCGCTTTAACACCAAACAAGGTGGTATGCTGTAATGGAGCATCTAATAGTTTTGCTTTAACATGATCGGGCAGATTCTGTTCTTTTAACTAACCATGCCTCCTAATGACAGAACCTGTAACAGCGGCCCTGCCGGAGGCTTCTAGAAAATCAAAACCACATTGCAAATTATGCTTTCCCATTTGTTCAGCTGCATGCAATAAATCCTGCATTTCTTTGTTTTCTGCACATTCTGAATTTGTCAACATTTTCTGTTTAAGCAGTGACATAAGATATTGCTGATATTTAAGCATATGAAACTGACAATTTAAAGCTCTTACAGCCAAGGTAGCAGAAGTATAAATCTTTTCCCCCATCTGTCCAGGGCCCTTGAATCCCTATCAGAGGGGATAAGGTTTTTTGCAGTGGAAGCCTTGACCCCTTTGGGACCCTGAGAGATAGTTTCTGTGTCAGCAGCAAAATGTATCTGAATCAGGAACCCTGTAGCATCTGTCTGGCATAACGGGAGCTGGTGATAGAGAGCCAGTAGACAGACCGGACGCTGAAAATACATCATCTACAATGTCTAAAACAGGAAGAATAGCAAGGGGCCTGTGCTGAGGTAATAAAAGGAAGTCTCCGAGCCTTTTCTTGGATTCAGAGTAATCTTGGTTCTCCCAGTGGAAATGCTCCCTCATAGTATGCAGGGTCTCCCCAAAAGAATAATCGTCAGGAGGAGAGGCTGAAGGGATAGATTCTTCAGCATCAGAATCCTCATAGGGAGGAGGGGTAAATTCCTGTTCAGAAGAGGAATCAGAGGAAATGGAAACCTGATCTGAAGATTCATATTCTATCTCTTGCATAGGCCTCTTCTCAGGAGGGGGATGGGAACCCCTGATCAAAGTAATTAGGTCTTCGGCCATTTTAAGCATCTTTTTTAGGCATGGAGGCCTGTCCAGGAGAATGCTGTACTTGTTTCTTTGTCTTTAGATCTGCTTTAGTCTTTGCCTTTGAAGCTGAAGTTGGTTTTAGATATAACTGTGTAGGCCTGAAAACACCCTCAGAAGCCGATGCCTGCTCACCGGCTCCGGACCCATCTGAGGGATTAGTTTCAGAGTGTCCAATACCTTGAGTTTCCAGTGGCCAAGTCGGCTCAACGTGGGAGTCGGAAGCAGCTTGTGGCTCTGAGGTAGCGGGCGTCAAGGGCTGCGAAAGCGCCTCACTGAGAACCGGCGACAGGCCTAGTGGAAGCCTCATCAGTTTTGGACATCGGATGCCTGTCCTTTTCTTTTTCTTTGTACTTTTTATAAACTCCGGTAATCAGCTGTTCCGAAGGCATTATATAATTGAATCTTCTGCCAAAGTAATGAAATGCAAAATTGTACCGACGCTTAATAGTGCATTGGTTAAATCTAGCACAAAACTGACAACTAGCAACATCGTGGTCAGGGCCTGGGCAAGGAATACAGTAAGAATGAAAATCCTTATGAGGTATTTGCTTCCCACAAGAAATACAATTATTAACTTTTTCTGACATCGGTCTGGAGCAAGAAAAATGTTTCCCCAACGGGGTACTTAGCTTTAATGAAGACTTTGGCTCTGAAATTCGAATTTGAAAATCTCAGGAGTCAGCCGACCGGCACTTGCGAACTGCTTTTGCTTTGGGCACCGCACGGCAAGAAAGACTGAAGAAAATGGCGTTGGCTGCATCTTTTATACCCCTGGCGCACTGACGTCAGGGAGGAGGTGACAGCAACCATTGCCGGACCTAGACTTTGGAACTCAGGCCGACTGCGGGTAGCCTGCCAGCAGGATAAACCAATTGTAATGACTGCAACAGTGAAACACGATGAACATCTTGGCAGACAGATAATGTTCAAGCCATGGAGACCTCACAAGCGGGTACTGGAGCCTGAATGCATTTGTGAACCTTCTAACATGAAATTTCAGGTTTTGAGATAAAACTTTCCCCAGAATTCACAGAATGCACTACATCCTGCTTCCAGATTCCAACTCTGCATAAACATGTAGAATATAACCACGCAGTATGGCAACAAGCACTACTAAAATCACTTCACTCACGATAGTCTCCCCCAAAAAATTGACAGCCTAGTTTCATAAAAAAGCGTTTTTCTTTCTATATAAAAAGGGATGTAATGGAAGGCTTCCCCCAGATGGGGAAGTGACCCATCCAGCCTGGAAAAGGGATAGCTAGCCAACTGCCAGTTCCATGAAGCCCACAAGGGTGAAGTAAATCAGTGACAAGAAAGCTCCTAAGCCTTTGGTACCCACACTGAGTCACACATGGCTCTGCTCAAGCCAGTGGCAGTTTTTGTGTGTGGAAGATGCCCTAAAGCTTTTAAAGCTGGCTGATGGTCATATCCTAGGCAAGAAAATAACCCATATAGCTGAGGCTACAGCAACGGTGATCTAAATGTTAATCAGAAGGGGCTTCTCTCATTTTATAGGGACTTTCTGGGCCTGCAACTACAGAAGCATTCAAGCCAGGGAAGCTACCAAGAAATCCTCTCAGTAAGGACACCAAGACCAATTCTCTGAGCACAGAGAAGCCAAACAGCAATACCATGTACTGAAAGTGAAGTCCATAGAAGGTAAAATTAAGGAACCTCCTCTGTACCTAAAGATATCAGCCACATCCAACAATACCATGTAGTAGCAGAGACATGTCTCCCCTGGAAAATACAGTTGTGCAAATCCTACTTACTGCTAATAGATGTTCAAATTCCCCACTAGCTAAATGGCATTTTGGGTTACATGATAAGGTAACCCAGTACTGGCCAGTTTTCAAAAGCACAAAACTCCCCTCTCCTTCTCTTCCTGTAACAGCTGATTTGCTGAGCATATCCAGGGAACAAAGCCCACAGCCATCCCAGTGAGTGTAAGTTGAGGCGTTTTTTGTTTTCACATATAAGAGAAGGAAAGTAATGTACATGATCTGCTGGGGTAGCAGGTGGCTGCTGCCATGGAAGTGGTGAGGAATCTGGAAATTAGAAGTTATGTACTCACCATAACGTTCCATCTGAGTAGGTGTATTCATTTGTCTGCAACCTGTGGGTCATGGATCCGATATCGGATCCGAACCGGCATGGTTTACCAGCTATGGATCCAAGCTCTCAGCTCCTCCCCTCACCCATAATGCCATGCTCTCCCCTCATGACCTCAGATCGAGTTTGCCAACAGCAAGAACACCCTGAAAAGGGTAAAACATCATATGCAGGAAACTGAAAGGCTAGGGGGATAGGAGGGCGGGATGGTTGCAGACAAATGAATACACCTACTCAGATGGAATGTTATGGTGAGTACATAACTTCTAAATCTGAAGTAGGAGATTCATTTGTCTGCAACCTGTGGGACAGAGTCCCCAGCTACCTGAATCTTGGGCGGCCATCATGGAAGGATATTCCGGAGCACCGCGGAGCCAAAGGATGCTCTACCCCTAGATGTAAGATCCAACTTGTAGTGGGAAGTAAAAGTATGAGATGAAGCCCACGTGGCTGCTGCACAAATATCATCTAGAGGAATCCTGGCCTTAAAGGCTGCCGAGGTAGAGACTGACCGGGTTGAATGGGCATGTACACCCTCCGGTGCGGGCCTTCCCGAAGCTTGATAAGCCAATAAGATGCATTGTGAAATCCAGCGAGATAATGTGACTTTAGAAATTGGTTTGCCCAAATTAAATTTAGCAAAGGAAATGAACAACTGGTCGGATTGCCTATGACCAGCCGTCCTGTTTAGATAAAATCTAAGTTGCCTGTGAACATCTAAGGAATGAAGCTTGTATTCACCTTTGTTTTCATATTTCGGAAAGAAGACAGGGAGGTTAATGGATTGATTAATGTTTGCTTCAGAAGCTACCTTAGGAAGAAAGGACGGGTTGGTCCTGAGGTAAACACGGTCCGGATGAAAGACTAAGTAAGGAGGTTTGGCTGATAATGCTTGAAGCTCTGAGACTCTCTTGGCCGAAGTAATGGCTACTAAGAAGGCGGTCTTGAAAGATAAGAATTTCAGATCTACCGTAGCCGGGTTCAAGGGCGGTCAAGGCCTGGAGAACTAAGGAAAGGTCCCAAGGAGGAACCGCTTGCTTTACAGGGGGCCCGAGAAGAAAAGTACCTTTAAGGAAAATCTTACACAACTTGGCCGACATCAGTGGATTGGAGTCATGACCAATGTGATAATGAGAAATTGCCGCAAGTTGTACTTTGACTGTGGAACTGCTGGCACCATCATTAAAAAGAGTGGTTAAAAAATCAAGCACCAAAGGGAGAGGAACTGTGAAGGGGTTTAGGCCTTGCCGCTCCGCCCACAAAGAGAACCGTTTCCACTTGCTGCAGTAGACTTTCCTAGTGGATGGCTTATGAGCTGCCACCAGGATGGCCTTAACAGGGGACGAAATACCGGGAGTCCTGATCAAGATTGGAACTGGAGCAGCCAAGCGGTCAGCTTCAGGTTGTCCAGGTTCGGAGGAGATAAGTGGGATGGATGAGATATCAGATCCGGAATGGGATCTAGAATCCAAGGAGGATTCACTGAGTGAGACCTTAGGAAGGGGAACCAGATCTGTCGAGGCCAAAATGGAGCAACGAGAATCATTCTGCACCCCAACCGAGAGGCTTTCTGAAGAACTTGGAGCATCAGAGGCAAGGGGGGATAAGCATAAAGAAGACCGGGTGGCCAAGCATGCACCAGAGCGTCTCTTGGGGAACCTCCGGGAGGAGGTATCAGATCGAAAAAACTGTCGCACTTGGTGTTTGAGGGAGAGGCAAAAAGATCGCAACAAGGAGTTCCCCACCGTGCGAAAATGCGTTCCGCTACCTGAGTATTGAGAGACCACTCGTAAGGGGTGAGAATGGTGCGACTGAGTTTGTCCGCCAGGATGTTGGACCGAACCGGAATATGCATTGCTATGAGAAAGTGGTTGGTGGAGCTTGCCCATTCCCACACTCTCATGGCTTCTCGACAAAGCGGGTATGACCTGGTTCCTCCTTGCTTGTTGATATACCAAACAACCGACATGTCCGATTGAATCGCAATTGTTCCCAAGGGAAGAAAGGCCTGAAGTGCTAGCAACACTAAGAGCACTGCTCTCATCTCTAGAACGTTGATATGCAGTAAGGTCTCTGAATCGTTCCACGTGCCTTGGACGGTCCGGCCTGCAAAATGCCCCCCCCACCCGAGGTGGGAGGCGTCCGTGGTCACCGTGGCGAGAGGGGGAGAAGCACAAAATGGGCGGCCTCCGTGGAGATCTGGAGAGTGTAGCCACCACAGGAGGGACCGCTTGCAAGCCTTGCTGATCGCAATGGGATGATGCATAGGAAGAGCAAGATACGACCACTGAACTAGGAGTGTCCATTGAAGGATGCGCATATTGAACCTGGCGAGAGGAAGAAGCGCTATTGCTGCAGCCATGGACCCTAGGGCCCTCAGGACCAACTCCGCCGGAACTGAGCTTGATTGGAGAATGGCCCGCACCTGGAATTGCAGATTTTGAACTCTGTCTGCAGTGAGGAAGGCTTTTAATCTCCTTGTGTCTAACCTGGCACCTATAAAATCTATGAGCTGCGTGGGTGCTAGGTTGGATTTTTTTGTGTTTATTGTGATGCCCAGACAGGGAGCAAGATGGAGAAAGGAGTCTCGCGCCAATAGTAGTAGATGCCTTGTTGGGGCGGTGAGAAGCCAGTCGTCCAGGTAGGGAAAGACCTGTACCCCCTGAAGCCTCAGGTGGGCCGCTACCACTGCTAATACTTCGGTGAACACCCTGGGGGCTGTGGTGAGACCAAAGGGAAGGACCCGGAATTGGTAGTGACTGGCTCCCAGCCGGAAGCGGAGAAACCTCCTGGAGCGCCTGTCCATTAGAATGTGGTAGTACGCATCCTTGAGGTCTATGGAGCACATCCAGTGATTTTCTCCCAGAAGGGGGAGAATAGACTGCAACGTGACTATTCGGAACTTCTCCTTGGGAACTGCCAGGTTCAAGAGTGAAAGGTCTAAAATTGGTCTTAGATACCCAGTCTTTTTTGGCACTAAAAAGAACCTGGAGTAGAACCCTGATCCGATCTGGGGGGACGGGCTGGATGGCTCTTTTCATTAGCAGATGGCCAATTTCTGCCAAAGCGGCCTCCCACTGACCGGGAGGAACGTCGGGGAGGGACTTCAATTTTGGCAAGTGAAGAAAGGGTATACGGTATCCTCTGGATATGATCTGGAGGACCCAGCGGTCTGATGTTATGGACTCCCATGCCGCTAGGTGCTCCGAAAAACGTCCCCCGACTGCCTACAGAGTGGAGCAGCCGGGCAACCCCTCAGGGCTGCTGCGCGGGCCGTTCAGAGAAGGGTTCTTTGGACCCGAAGTTCCTGGGAGCCCCTCTGCCCCTAGGGCGGCGTCCTCCCTGTCCTCCTCTGCCACGGAAGGACTGGTTGTCCAGAGCAGGCTGAGATTGCTGCGACTTCCGGAACCACATCTTCTTCTGTCCCTTTTGGTTCCTAGAATAGGGCCTCTGGGGTGCAGAGAAGTGGATTCTGACGGCAGACAGCGTCTTCCCGTCCTTCTCGCTCTGGGTCAAAGTGTCGCGAACAGTTTTGCCAAAGAGGGCAGAACCATCGAAGGCGTCAATGATGCCTTGAAGGGCTCTGAGAAATCGCAATGACGGAGCCAGGCCTGACGTCTAGTAACTAGGCCTGCCCCTGCGGCTCTAGCTGCACCTTCCGTAGCATGGGACAGTAGCCGCATAGAGGTATTGGTGACGGACCTAAGAGTGGCCATGCGGGTGGAGTGCAGCACTTTGTCCTCCTCCGACATGGACTCTGGGGGGGATGCAGCGTATTCTTTAATAAGATCGCGCTGCATCCTAATCACGTGTGCCAGGTAGTTCAGCGCCCTAACAGAGAAGGTCGCTGAACTAAACATCCGCTTCCCCAAGCGGTCCATCATCCGAGACTCCTTGCTCGGGGATGGACTGAGGACTCTCCTGAGCAAGTTCCCTCTTGGTGGCCGCCGTCAACATGGCATCTACCGGAGGCCCCTTACTCCAATGGGCACGGTCAGCGGGGACTGAGAATACGGTCGGGCCTTTAGGATTGGCTCCACGGTGTCCGGTTCCTTCCACGCCCTGGTGGTAATGAGGTCCACCAGGGGGTCGGCAGGAGGGGACACCCAAGAGGTAGACTGGCCCGCTTCAAATGCCTCCAAGAACACGGACTTGTCCGAGGAAGACTTGGGGGCCGACCACCCCCCCCTTATGCGGAGCATTTCCATGATGTCTCCAAATGAGACATCCTCGGGGGGTGACAGTGGGGAGCCTTCCCCTTCCTCCAAATCCGTGTCTTCTGTGAGAGACTCGGGGGAGTCAATGTGCATCCTTTTGCACGTATGTTTGCGGGGAACATCCTCCGGGGGGGCTGTCAGAGGACTCCTCGCAAACAGTAACCTGTTCCAGGGGAACAGCTTGGGGCAAAGGAGCGGACTGTCCCAAGGGCCGGACGGTGGAAGCCTGACCCAGTGCAGAGGGAGCGGGCGGCGAAGCAAGTGCCGGGGTCCGGAGACCCTCAACAGGGCCCTCTCCACTACATCAAAAGCCGAAGGAGCCGACCTCGACCAAAGGATCCGACAATCGGCCCCCTCGGATCCGAGGAGTGGATCGAGCCGGCGCCAAGCGCTCGGATCCGAAGGGACAGTGCGCTCCGACACAGACGGCGCCGAAGGAGCACTGATCCCCCCGGATCCGAGGCTCGGATCCGAAGTACCAAGTACTATCGGAGCCGACCCACCCCCGGCTCCAAAGCTGCTCGGCTCCAACTGCTCCGAAACCGGGTAGCGGGTCGGAGAAGGAGCAATTGGCTTGAAAAAAGGGGTCGAGCTCCCCCCCAGAGGGGGGGGGGGGAGGCAAGAGCACTCCCATCTGCATCTGGGCCTGGATGAACCTTCTCATCATCCGGTCCAGATCAGCGTCTGACAGGCTATAAGTTGATCTCGACAAGGCTACCGAGGGTAGGCCTTGAGTGCCTCCTCGATAGCCTCGATGGAGATCGGGTCTCCTCCTCCTCAGGTCCCGGTGAAAAACACAGGAGACCGGAGCCGAGGAGGGGGAGAGCCAACAGACAAGGAGGCCGGAGGAGAAGCCCGCTTGGCTGGCGGGGCCGAAACAGAGGTCTCGGCCCGCCGCTTATGGTGCTTCTCCCTCCGGTCCTTCTTTCTAGCTTCCCTCTCCTCCGAACCACTACAGGGAGGTTGAGTCCCAGGAGGAGGGAGCGGAGGAGACAACCAAGAAAGCGGTTACCCCGAAGGAGCGGAGGCGGAGCGAGTCCGGTGGCAAAGACCCGCCAAGACAAGCTTGGACCTCCGCTCCTTCAATGCCCTGGGGTTGAACCCTGCACAAATGGAACATCCAGAAGTGAGGTGTTCAACCCCAAGGCATCTAACACAGAGTGTGGCCATCAGCGGGAAAGCTTATGGCCACACTCGAGCACTGAGAACACAGCTTTGGGTTGTTCAGACATCCCAAATACCAAAAGGTTACTTAAACTAAAGTTAAAGTAAAGTAACTAAACCACACACAGGCCCCAAACACACACTACGCTACCAGCGAGGGGAGGGGTAAGAAAAATAAATTTTAAAACACTAAAAGTATAAGTAAGAAAAAGGGAAACCTAAACTTCCACACAACTTTCACACAAAAATTCAAAAATTAGCACTTTATACACTGAAAAAACTGCACTTAGCTGAAGAGCTTAGGAACACAAATCTGGTCACCAGCGCGGCAAACGAGATCTGAGGTCACGAGGGGAGAGCAGGGCATTATGGGTGAGGGGAGGAGCTGAGAGCTTGGATCCATAGCTGGTAAACCATGCCGGTTCGGATCCGATATCGGATCCATGACCCACAGGTTGCAGACAAATGAATCTCCTACTTCAGATCAATACCTTCAGTTACAAGCAAATACACCACAAAGGTTGTATAGGATAGAAAGGTATAGATAAGTCCAGCCAGGACAGAGAGGCGGGAGGGAGGGTAACCTGGACTGCAGCAGTGTGAACACTCGAACATCTACATTTATGGTAGGTATAAAAAGTACAGTTTTGTACCTACCATAAATGTAGATGTCCGATAGATATGCAACTGCAGTCATAACATATGGGTTGTCCTGCCTCAGGCAGCCTTCGGTCGGCCGGATTCCAAAGTCTGGGTCCGACGTCAGTGCGGCTGGAGTACATAAGCATCAGCAGACGCCATTTTCTTCAGTGTTTCTTGCCCCAGATGCCAGGTGCCCTCCAAGGAAGGCTGTAATCAATTTGGAAGGAGAAAAACAGGATTCCAAACAAATAAATAAGCAATAAACAGATACACCATAACAGATATCCCCAGCTAAGAGGAACAGGGTAGGAGTGAACCCAAGGCATAGAGGGGTATGGAGGGAGGGAAAATCCGACTGCAGTTGCATATCTATCGGACATCTACATTTATGGTAGGTACAAAACTGTACTACGTCCTTCAAGAATGCAACTGCAGTCATAACATATGGGTAGAATACCACAGCTTAGCTGGGGGAGGAGGAATGCTCTAGGAAAGAGATGGTGTGGCAATCAAACCCTGCAGGACTGCCGAAGCAAAGCCTGCTCTGGATCTGGAGTATAAAGGGAGATTGTAGTGTTTGGAGAATGTATGCACGGAGCTCCATGTAGCAGCTTCTAGAATGTCCTTTGTAGGCACCCCTCTTAAGAATGCTGTAGAGGTGGCTGTAGCTCTGGTGGAGTGTGGTCTGACATTGACTGGAACAGTCTTCCCATGGAAGGAATAACAAAATCTGATGCAATGTCCAATCCATTTTGAAATAGTCTGTTTTGAAATTGCTTTCCCTTGTGCTCCAGGGGCGTAAGCTACAAAAAGTTGATCAGACTTCCTACTGGTCTTGGTTCTATCCAGGTAGTAGCGAAGTTGTCTGTGAATGTCCAAGGTATGTAACAGTCTTTCCCCTTTGTTTTCAGGATTGGGGAAGAAAGCAGGTAGATGAATAGCTTGATTTAAAGAAACCCTAGATACCACCTTTGGCATAAAAGTAGGGTTGGTTCTTAAGGAGACTCTGTCTCGGTGAAAGATTATGAATGGTGGTATTGCCATTAGGGCCTGTAGTTCAAACCCTTCTTGCTGAGGTAATTGCCAACAGGAAAGCTGTCTTCCATGAGAGGAATTGTAAGTCCACTGAAGCTGCTGGTTCAAAAGGAGGTAGAGTTAGTTTTTCTAGAACAAAGTTAAGGTCCCAAGCTGGCACTGGAGCCTTTCTTGGTGGCTTAATGTTCTTGATTCCCCTAAGGAACTGCCTTAGCAAAGGATGTGAAAACACAGGTGGATCAGTGTTATATCTAGCTGAAATAGCTGAAGCATGTATCTTTATGGAAGAATATGAGTCTCCATTCTGAAGCATATCTGCCAAATATTCCAGGATGAGTGGGATGTTCAACAGTGATGCATCATGACCCTTGCTGGTGTTCCAAATGCTGAATCTCCTCCATTTTTCCAAATAAACCTTTCTGGTGGATGGTCTACGAGCTTCTGTTAGTATCCGCTGGACTTCCTTGGAGAGAGAAAGATTGAGGTTATTCATGGAATCTCCCAGGCTGTTAGCTGCAGTGTCTGAAGGTTTGGATGCACTGTTTTGAAGTTGTGCTGAGTCAAAAGTAGGGGCCATTGGGGAAGGGCCCACTTCTTGTTGTGACCTATGCTCCGTAGTAGCGGGTACCAGTGTTGTCTTGGCCAGTCTGGAGCTATTAGGATCCCTTTGGGTCTCTCTGCTTTGATCTTCAGTAGTACTGTGGTCATCAGTGGCAGAGGTGGGAATGCATATATTTTTAGGGAGTTCCAGTTGAATGAAAGAGCATCTATTTTCCAAGCTTGTGGATGGTATGTCCTTGAACAGAATTTTTGCAGATGATGGTTGAGGTGAGAGGCAAATAGGTCTACTTCTGGCGTGCCCCATATCGAGGTGAGTTGTGTGAAGATCCTTGGGTGTAACCTCCACTCGTGAGGATCTATGAAATTCCTGCTTAGGCTGTCTGCCAGCACATTGTCTTTGCCTGGAACAAACTGGGATTGTAAGTGTATGTTCAGTCTCAGTGATTTTTCCCAAAGATTCATTGTCAGTCTGCAAAGGGGGTAGGAATGGGTGCCCCTTTGCTTGTTTATGTACCACATCACAGTGGTGTTGTCTGTCCATATCAGTAAATGGCCTTGTTGAAGTTGTTGTCGAAAGGCCTCGATGGCATGCATTACTGCCAGCATTTCTTTTTGGTTTATATGCAGATATGTTTCCTTTGGAGACCACTGTCTTTGTATGCATCTGCCTTCCATATGCGCCCCCCCCCATCCAATGTCTGAGGCGTCTGTGGTCATGTTCTGTGTTATCTGAGGTTTTTTGAATGACATACCTGTGTTTGCCTGGCTTACCGAGGCCCACCATAGGAATTCCTTTTGTAGGCATGGAATGAGCGGTATGGTTGCCTCTAAGTTGTTGTTGTGCTGAGACCATAGACTTTTTAAGTACCATTGAAGTTTTCTCATGTGTAGTCTTGCTAATGGAACCAGGAGAATGCAGGATGCCATGTAACCCAGGGCCTGTAGGAATCTCCTTGCAGTCATCTGAGTGAGTTTTGCCAAACCTTTGAAATAATGAGTTAACTTCTCTTGCTTGTCTTCTGTCAGGTAAGCCATTTGAGAGGCTGTGTCCAGATTGGCTCCTAAGAAGGTTATTTGCTGGGATGGTTGAAGTCTTGACTTTTGAAAGTTGACTGTGTATCCCAGAGCCTGAAGTAATTGTATGACATAGTTCAGGTTTTTTGTCAACATCAGTTTGTCGTCCGCTTGTATAAGGCAGTCGTCCAGGTACGGGTAAATTTGGATCCCCTGGAGCCTGCAATGAGCAATTACTGAAGCCAGGCATTTTGTGAATACTCTGGGCGCAGTAGATAAGCCAAATGGCAATGATGAGAATTAAATCTGAGGTATCTTCTGCAGCTGTGTCTGATAGGGACATGCAGGTATGCCTCCTTGAGGTCCAGAGTAATCAGCCAAGACCCCTTGCCCAGCATGGGAAGGAGTTGCTGTAGAGTCAGCATTTTGAACTTTGGTACTATGAGAAAAGGCATTGTATACACAAATTTTTCGCCGAAAAAGTCTTCAGCGAACTCCGCCCGGCGCCTGAGTGCGCGCTTGTTGAAGCGAGCACAGGCGACACAGGCCGAGACGTCGTGGTCTGGGCCAAGGCAAGGAAGACAGTAAGAGTGGAAATCCTTATGAGGTATTTGTTTACCACAAGACAGACAATTATTAACTTTTTCAGTAATTTCTGACATCAGCTGATTCGAAGAGTATAGGAGCTGACCGACCGCCACTTGCGACCCGCTTCTGCTTCAGGCACCGCGCGGCAAGAAAGAATGAAGAAAATGGCGTCGGCTGATGCTTATGTACTCCAGCCGCACTGACGTCGGAGAGAAATGCGACATCAGCCGACGTCGGACCCAGACTTTGGAATCCGGACGACCGAGGGCTGCCTGAGGCAGGACAACCCATATGTTATGACTGCAGTTGCATTCTTGAAGGACATCTGTACTATGTTCATCGTGTTACACTGCTGTAGTCATTACACTTGGGTAGAATCCCAAAGCTAAGTTTGGGTGGCTGGTCTATAAAGAGTTAGGATTGGCTATGAGGCCTTGCAGAACTGCAGTGTCAAAACCTGCTCTGGATTTAGAGGAAAGAGGCAAGTGGTAATGCTTGGTAAAGGTGTGCACTGAACTCCAAGTTGCAGCTTCCAAAATTTCCTTGGTTGGTACTCCTCTGAGAATGGCTGTTGAAGTGGCTGTTGCTCTAGTAGAATGTGGCCTAATGTTATTAGGGACAGATTTTCCATGCTGTGTGTAGCAGCAGCGAATACAGTGCCCTATCCATTTGGAAATAGTCTGCTTTGAGATAGCCTTGCCCAGTGATCCTGCAGCATATGCTACAAATAGTTGCTCAGTTTTCCTAAAAGATTTTGTTTTGCCCAGGTAGAAGCGTAGCTGCCTATGTATGTCCAAAGAGTGTACAAGTTTCTCCCCTTTATTCTGAGGGCTTGGGTAGAAAGTTGGCAAATTGATGGTTTGGTTAAGAGCCACACTAGATACAACCTTTGGCATGAAGGTAGGGTTTGTCCTTAAAGATACCCTGTCCTGATGAAATATTATAAAAGTTTCTACTGCCATTAGTGCCTGTAGCTCTGAGACTCTTCGTGCTGAAGTTACTGCCAGGAGCAGAGCTGTTTTCCATGATAAAAATTTTAGTTCAGCTGTATTGGCTGACTCAAAAGGTGGCAAGGTCACCTTTTCCAAAACAAAATTGAGGTCCCACATTGGTGCTGGTGCTCTAAGGGGCGGTCTTATGTTTTCAGCCCCTCTGAGGTACTGCTTTAGCAAGGAATGAGAGAATAAAGGAGGATCCATGTTGTAATGAGCTGAAATGGCAGAGGCGTGGATCTTAATTGATGAGAAGGATAGGCCTTTGTCCAGCATCTCAGTTAAGTATTGTAAAATCTTAGGAATGTTTGGAACAAGAGGGTCAAAGCTTTGAGCCTGGTTCCAAGCACAGAATCTCTTCCATTTGTCTGAGTAAGATTTCCTGGTGCTAGGCCTCCTGGCCACCAAAATGACATCCATAACAGCTTTAGAGTGAGGTGTTGCCTGTTTGACTAATAAATCTGCCATGCAGCCAGGTTTAGGGTTTTGAGCTGACCGTGCAAGATCTGATTATTTTGTTGAGTCAGGTGGTGTGAAATTTGTGTCAAAATCCACGGTGGGCCTTGAGCTAAGTTCTTTAAGATTGGGTACCAGTGCTGGCGTGGCCAGTCTGGAGCAATCAGGATCATCTGTGGTTTTTCTTGTCTGGCTTTTAGGAGTACCTTGGAAAGGAGAGGCAGTGGTGGGAAGGCAAACTTTTAGGCTTTTCCAGCTGAACGAAAGAGCATCCACTTTCCCTGCTTGTGTGGCAAGTCCTTGTGCAGAAATTTTGTAGTTGGCAATTCAGTGGGGAGGCAAAAAGATCCATGTCTGGGCATCCCCATTTTTGCATTACCATGCTGAAGATTTGTGAATTCAATTTCCATTCGTGAGGGTCCATGACGTTTCTGTCGAGATCGTTTGCCAGAGTATTTTTTATTCCTGGCAGGAATTGTGCTTGCAGATGAACTTGATAAGTTAGAGCTGTGTTCCACAAGGTCATGGCTTGCCTGCATAGGGGGTAAGAGTGAGTGCCCCCTTGCTTGTTTATGTACCACATTACTGTGGTGTTGTCTGTCTTTAGTAATAACTGTCCTGGATGCAGAAGGTCCTTGAAAGCTATTAGGGCATTTTGAACAACCAACATCTCTTTGATTGATGTGAAGATGCATTTGGTCTGTGGGCCACTTGCCCTGAATACATTTTCCTGCCATGTGTGCTCCCCAGGCGTAATCCGAAGTATCTGTTGTTAGAATCTGCCTAGCTGTGGGTAGAGTGAAAGGCTGACCCTTGTTGAGGTGACATGCCTGTGCCCACCATCGAAACTCCTGTTGTAGGCAGGGAATTATTGATATTACTGTTTCTAAACTGTGAGAGTGTGGAGTCCAAACACTTTTTAGGTACCATTGTAATTTCCTCATATGCAGTCTGGCATATGGAATTAGTAGAATGCAGGATGCCATGAATCTCAGGGCCTGCAGAATTTTTCTTGCAGGGAGATGGGACTTTTTTGCTAGCAATTGAAAATATTGAGTCAATTGTCCTTGTTTGTCTGGCATGAGATAAGCCATCTGGGCCGTTGTGTCCAAGCTGGCACCCAGGATTATTATCTGTTGTGAGGGCACTAGTTTTGACTTCTTTTCGTTTACTGTGTACCCCAGAGAAATTAGCAGCCGTTTTACAAATGCCAGATGCTTTAGAAGAATGCCCTTTTTCTCTGCTTGAATGAGACAGTCGTCCAGCTATGGATATATTTGAATTCCTTTTTGTCTGCAAAATTCAATTACTGGTGCCAGGCACTTTGTAAAGACCCTGGGTGCAGTAGATAAGCCAAAGGGCAGTGCAGAGAATTGAGTGTGCATTGTACCCGCTTTGAATCTGAGGTATCTTCTGCAATCTTGTCTGAAAGGGACATGCAGGTATGCCTCTTTGAGGTCCATAGTAACTAGCCAAGCCTCCTTGCCCAGCATGGGAAGGAGCTGCTGTAGTGTCAACATTTTGAATTTCGAAACATCCAGGTAAGTATTTAGAGTTGAAAGGTCCAGTATGAATCTCCAGGCTTTGTCCTTTCTGGGGACCAGGAAGAGACTTGAGTAAAATCCTTGTCCTTGCTCCTTCTGTGGTACTTTCTGAAAGGCTCTCATGTCCATAAGGGCTGAAATTTGTTTTTGAGCCTCTGCCCATTGAGTCTGCGGCAGGTTTGGCATTGCCTTTAGCCTTGGTAAAGTGTGAAAGTGGAACCTGTATCCTTGAGACACAATATTCAGAACCCATTTGTCTTGGGTGATTGTTTGCCAATTTTGAGAAAAAAGTGCTAGTTTCCCCCTAAGGGGGCTGCCAAAAGTGAAGTACTTGACATACGAAGGGGGAAGTCATTGTGACCATTTCCGGTAAGGTTGAGACTTGACCTCATCTCCTTTTGGGGTTGAGGTACCCCACTGTCTGCAAGAGCCTTGTGGTTCAGATCTGCCTCTTGGGCGTCTGTATTTGCCTCTCTGTGGCCTTTCTGACACTGGAAAGGACCAATTATGTGTAGGCCAATTTCTGCTAAAACGAGGTGGCTGTACCTGTAAGAAATCTTTGACTGTCTGCATAGATTTAGCTTTATCCTCCATTTTCTTTAACACCTCCTCTGCCTTAACACCAAACAAGGTATCATGCTGTAAAGGAGCATCCAATAATTTTGCCTTAACATGGTCAGGTAAACTCTGTTCTTTTAACCAAGCATGTCTATGAATCACAGAACCGGTAACTGCAGCTCTACAAGAAGCCTCTAAAGAATCAAAACCATACTGCAGAATATGTTTTCCCACCTGTTCAGCTGCATGTAATAAATCCTGCATTTCTTTATAATCAGGAGCTTCTGAGGTTGTAAGCATTTTCTGTTTTAACTGAGCCATCAAATATTGTTGGTACTTAAGCATGTAAAACTGGCAATCTAAAGCAGTTACTGCTAAAGTTGCAGAAGTGTAAACCTTCTTCCCCCATCTGTCCAAAGCTCTAGGATCTCTGTCAGAGGGGACTGGAATTTTTGCAATGGAAGCCTTAACCCCTTTGGGACCCTGGGAAATGGGTTCTGGGTCAGCAGAAGGGTTTTTATAAAGAAACTTGTGAGAGTCAGGGACTCTAATACCTATCTGGCTTAGCTGGAACAGGGGGCAAAGAATCAGGAGATAAGCAGGATTCAGAGAACACATCATCCACAATATCTAACACTGGCGGAATAGCAAGGGGCCTGTGCTGAGGCAATAAAAGGAAGTCCCTGAGCCTTTTCTTGGATTCTGAATAATCCTGACTTTCCCAATGGAAATGTTCCCTCATGGTATGTAAAGTTTCCCCAAAAGAGTAATCCTCAAGAGGAGAGGCTGAAGGGAAAGATTCTTCAGCATCAGAGTCCTCATAGGGGGGTAGAGAGTATCCCTGGTCTGAAGAGGAATCAGAGGAAATGGAAACCTGATCAGAGGAATCGGTCTGTATCCTGCCTAGGCCTTTTCTCTGGAGGGGGATGGGAACCCCTGATTAGAGCAATGAGGTCTTTGGCCATTTTGAGCATCTGTTTCTTAGGCATGGAGGACTGTCCTGGAGAATGCTGAACTTGTTTCCTTGTCTTTAATGGTGTTTTTGTCTTGGCTGCTGCTTTAACTGTAAGTTGTGAAGGTCTGAAAATACCCTCAGAAGCCGATGCCTGCTCAGTGGCTCCGGACCCATCTGAGGGATTAGTTTCCGTAGGTCCAACACCTTGAGTTTCCAGAGGCCTAATTGTCTCCACGTGGGAGTCGGAGGTGGCCTGTGGCTCTGAGGTAGCAGGTGTCAGGGGCTGCGAAAGCGCCTCACCGAGAACCGGCGACTGGCCTAGAAGAGGCTTAGTCAGTTTTGGACCTCGGATGCTTGTCTTTATCCTCGTCTTTTGTGAACTGCGGTTGTCGGTTGTTCCGACGGCATTATATAATTGAACCTTCGGCCGAAGTAGTGCAAAGCAAAATCAAAACGTCTTTTTAGAGTGCGTTTGTTAAATCTAGCACAAAACCTACAACTAGTGACATCGTGATCAGGGACTACGCATGGAATACAATAAGAGTGGAAGTCCTTATGAGGTATTTGCTTCCCACAAGAAATACAACTATTAACTTAACTTTTTCTGACATCGGCCTGAGGCAAGAAAAAAGTTTCCCCAACAGGGTACTTAGCTTTATTGAAGACTTTGGATCTGAAATTCGACTCTGAAAATCTCAGGAGTCGGCCGACCGGCACTTGCGAACTGCTTTTGCTTCGGGCACCACACGGCAAGAAAGACTGAAGAAAATGGCGTCGGATGCATCTTATATACCCCTGGCGGACTGACGTCAGGGAAGAAGCGACAGCAACTGACGCAAGACCAAGACTTTGAAACTCTGGCCGACTGCGGGACCACCTGACGGCAGGATAACCCAAGTGTAATGACTGCAGCAGTGTAACATGATGAACATCACAGATTTTTTTTCCCAGGGGAAAAAAAAAATCACTGCTCCGTGAAAAAAAAATCACTACTTTAAAAATCTAAAGTGGGGGGCTTCGCCCCCACCCCGAATGTGGGATCTAGGCCCCCCACGCCCCCCCCTACTTAAATATACTAACTCAGAGATCGCACTACAGTGGAGGAAATAAAGCCCTGAAGATGGCCCACTGATTTTTTTCCCCCTTGAGGGGGAATAGATGTTCCGTAACTTCACGGTTTAGGGTTTTCTGACTTTTCGGTTCGAACAAAAGGCGTTCGAACTTCTCACCATTCAATGTGGTGATACAGACTCTTTGGAAGTTGCCTGCTCAGAGTGGGGGCAAAGAGATCTACTTGAGTATCCCACAGGTGGATAATGTCCAAAAACACATCCCTGTGCAACAGCCATTTGTGGGATAGAATCATGGACCTGCACACTGTCTGCCACAACATTATAACTTGAAGGAATGTAAACTGCCTGAAGGGTTAGTTGATGCTGAGCAGCCAACTTCTAAGCCTTGAGAGCAAACCTGCACAGGAGATGCGACTTGGTCTCACCCCCCCCCCACCACCACCACCACACACACACAGCTTGTTGACATACCAAACTGTGGTGTTAGTCTGTGAACCACTATAGGGGATCTGGAAGAAAGAGGTTGAAAGGTTTGCAGGCAAAAATGAGAGCTCTCATCTCCTTTATGTTTGTGTCCTCTCATTTGGGAAGGAGACCACATATCTTGAACCTTCCAAGAGGCAAAAGTTGCCCCTATCCAGTGTCCGACTCATCCGTAAAAAAATTCCTGAAATGGAAGAGAAAGGTTGGAGGTTCTCTAAAAAGAATGCCTGGAGAATGAGCCTGGAGAAGGTCATCCAGGTATGGAACGATTTGAACACCCGAGTCTGCAAAACGCAATAACAGGACCTAAGCATTTTGTGAAGACCCTTGGCGCCACAGACGGACCAAAAAGCAAGGCAGAAAACTGAAAGTGTGAAGAAACGACAAAGCACAAAAATTTCCTGTAAGAGGATGAATAGGGATGTGAAGATAGGCATCCTTGATGTCCAGGGACACCATGAAAAACTGTGGAAGAATGAGAGAGAGAAAGATTGTTAAAGGAAAGCATGTGAAAGGTGGGGACCTTAGGAAATGTGTATAGATGTGACAGATCTAGAATGGGTCTCCAAGGACCATCTTTCCTGGGAACAAGGAACATTCTTGAACAGAATCCTTTCCCTATTTGGGAAGGTGGTACTTCTTGAATGGTTTCCAGAGAAAATGAGGTGTGAAATAACCAGAGGAAAAAAAATTCCAGCTGGTCTTTTGGGGAGGCTGAAGAATACCCCTTAAGGGGGAGTCTTTCATACCATGAAGTATCCTCTGAGGATAAAAAAAGAACCCAGGAGTCTTGGGTGATCTGTTTCCAAGCAGGGATAAACAGAGAAAGATGCAAGGACAATGCAGTCTGGTTGCAGACAGGTTGGTAGTCACAGACTTGGCTTGCTCAGAAAAGGCTGCTTCTGAGCAGAAGTCTTGGCAGTGTAAGGTTTTCTGGCACTTTTAGATTAATGTAATCTGGATAGCTTTCTTACAAATGGAGTTTATGAAGGATAGTTCCTTTGAAATTTTGGAACTAGCGACAAAAGTATGTTTAAGGTCCTGGCGCCCCTTGCCCTTTTCTTGCAGGGACTTAAAAGTTCTGCAGATGCAGATCTAAACAAAGCCTTGGAATCTAATGGAGCATCCATACTTTTAGCTTTGATATCTGGTTGTGGCTGGAGTCTCAGCCAAGAGTACTTCCTCGGGACAGAGCCAGATCCAGCTCTGACAGATGTTTCCACTGCATCATAGCTTAAATGGATGGAATGATGAGTCACTTGAGCAGAGGAGCCCAAAATGGAAGAAAGCAGAGACTTGGTGTCAGTCTGGAAGCTCCAAAATGAACTTAGTGGCTTGAGAATGGAGGGCTAAGGTATATTTGGCCATATGAATCTAGTAATTTATGGGCCTAAAGGCAAGTGTGGCCAAAGTACACACTTTTTCCCCAACATCTCCATAACTTTACTCTCCTTATTCAAGGGGAGAAAGGAAGTTGAAGGCCAAAGCTTTTAGGGCTTATCTGCGGCCCCTGAGACTGTACCTGGATCTGCAGAAAGATACTTAAAACACTTGCAGTCTTTAAAATATATCTGGTCTTTTAGGATCAGGAGGTTGAGAGTCTGGACACTTAGAAGCAGATGAGAAAACATCCAAGAAAGCTGGTAGCACTGGAGGTACTGCAGATGGGGAAGATGAATCCATCTGTAAAAGATATCTTTTTGTATATCAGAAACCTGAGAGCAATCCCACTTGAAAAATTCTCATCTTCACAATGGTCCCACCAAAGGTAATATCCTCCCCAGGTGATTCTGTACTGCTTAATTCCTCCTCTGTGGAAGGATACTCCAATGGACAGGACATCTGGGCAGAATATGCCAGACACTCAGCCCAAGAATCATTTTCATCTGAGGAATCCTCAATCCCAATTCTTTTCTGTGGAGAAACTGGAGAAAGAAGTGAGACCCACCCCTGTAGATTGCATAAGGGTCATAAAAAGTACAGTTTTGTACCTACCATAAATGTAGATGTTCGAGAGTTCACACTGCTGCACTTGGGTTATCCTGCCACAGTCGGCCAGAATTCCAAAGTCTTGGTCCGGCATCGGTTGCTGTTGCTTCTTCCCGGACGTCAGTGCGCCAGGGGTATACAAGAGGCATCCAACGCCATTTTCTTCAGTTTTTCTTGCCCCAGATGTCAGGTGCCCCCAAGTAGGTAGGCAAAATAGATTGCTAATAAAACATGTAAAAGGAATAAAAGGAATACCTTCAGTTACAAGCAAATACACCACAAAGGTTGTACAGGATAGAAAAGGTATAGAAAAGTTCAGCTAGGTCAGAGGGGATGGAGGGAGGGTAACCTGGACTGCAGCAGTGTGAACACTCGAATATCTACATTTATGGTAGGTACAAAACTGTACTATGTTCATCATGTTACACTGCTGCAGTCATCACACTTGGGTGGAATCCCAAAGCTAAGGATGGGTGGTGGAACTAAACAGGGTTTGGAGAGGCTAGTAGGCCCTGCAGAACTGCAGTGGCAAAGCCAGCTCTGGTTTTAGAGTATAGAGGTAAGTGATGGTGCTTGGTAAAGGTGTGCACTGAACTCCAAGTTGCAGCCTCCAAAATATCCTTGGTTGGTACCCCTCTGAGGAAGGCTGTTGATGTTGCTGTAGCCCTGGTGGAATGGGGCCTAATGTTACCAGGTACAGTTTTCCCATGGTGTGTGTAGCAGAAACTGATACAATGCCCTATCCATTTTGAAATGGATAGCCTTTCCTTGTGATCCTGCAGCATAGGATACAAAGAGCTGGTCAGATTTTCTGAAAGCCTTAGTTTTATCCAAGTAGTAACGTAATTGCCTGTGAATGTCCAAAGAGTGTAGGAGCCTTTCCCCTTTGTTCTGGTGGTTTGGATAAAAGGTGGGCAAATGAATGGCTTGGCTTAGGGCCACACTGGATACCACCTTTGGCATAAAGGAAGGGTTAGTTCGTAAAGCGACTCTGTCTTGATAAAAAATGATGAAAGGCTCCACTGCCATTAGGGCCTGTAGCTCTGAGACTCTTCGTGCTGAAGTTATTGCTAGCAGCAGGGCAGTTTTCCAGGATAGAAACTGTAGATCAGCTGTAAAAGCTGGTTCAAAGGGCAGTAGTGTAAGTTTTTCCAAAACAAAATTGAGATCCCAAGTTGGTGTTGGTGCTCTCCGGGGAGGTCTTACGTTCTTAGCCCCTCTGAGGAGCTGTCTTAGTAATGGATGTGAAAATATAGGAGGATCCGTGTTGTATTGAGCTGAAATAGCTGAGGCGTGGATCTTAATAGATGAAAAAGAAAGTCCTTTATGCAACATCTCAGTTAAATATTGAAGAATCTGAGGAATATTTGGGACAAGAGGATTTTGGCCTTTAGCCTGGTTCCAGGCGGAGAATCTTTTCCATTTGTCTGAATAGGCTTTCCTGGTGCTGGGCCTCCTGGCCACCAGAATGACATCCATCACAGCTTTAGAGAGAAGTGTTTACTGGTTGTATAGGTTATTTGCCATGCAGCCAGATTTAAAGTCTTGATCTGGCTGTGTAGAATCTGATTGTTTTGCTGAGTGAGCAGGTGAGGAATTGGAGGTAAAATCCATGGTGGGCCTTGAGCCATATTCCTTAGTATTGGATACCAGTGTTGGCGTGGCCAGTCTGGAGCAATGAGTATCATTTGTGGCCTCTCTAATCTGGCTTTCAGCAGCACCTTTGCCAGAAGAGGCAGTGGAGGAAAGGCATACACTGTCAATGTTTTCTAACTGAATGAGAGGGCGTCCACTTTCCAAGCTAGTGTGTGGTATGTCCTTGTGCAGAATTTCCGTAGTTGGTAGTTTTGGGGGAAAGCAAACAGATCTATGTCTGGGCTCCCCCATTTTTGAGTTATCATTGCGAATACTTGTGGATCTAATTTCCACTCCTGAGGATCTATGATGTTTCTGCTTAGAACGTCTGCAAATGTGTTTTTCTTTCCTGGCAGGAATTGTGCTTGTAGTTGAACTTGGTAGGTCAGTGCTGTGTTCCACAAGGTCATTGCTTGCCTGCATAGGGGGTAGGAATGTGTGCCCCCTTGTTTGTTTATGTACCACATCACTGTGGTGTTGTCTGTCTATTAGTTGTCCTGGATGTAGGAGGTCCTTGAAAGCTGTTAGGGCATTTTGTACAGCTAGCATCTCTTTTTGACTGATATGTAGATGCCTTTGATCTGCAGACCATTTGCCCTGAATACATTGTCCTGCCATGTGTGCTCCCCAGGCATAATCCGATGCACCTGTTGTTATAGTTTGCCTGGCTGGGGGTAAGGCAAAAGGCTGACCCTTGTTGAAGTGACATGCCTGAGCCCACCATAGAAACTCCTGTTGAAGGCAGGGAATGAGTGGAATTATTGTTTCCAAGCTGTGGCTGTGTTGTCCATACACTTTTCAGGTACCACTGTAATTTCCTCATATGCAGTTTTGCAAATGGTATTAGTAGTATGCAAGATGCCATGAATCCCAAGGCCTGCAGAATTTTTCTTGCAGGGAGTTGGGTCTTTGTTGCCATCATTTTGAAGTATTGAGTCAGTTGTCCTTGCTTGTCTGGTGTGAGATAAACCATCTGGGCCGTTGTATTTAAGCTGGCACCCAGGAATATTATGTCTTGTGAGGGGACTAGTTTTGACTTTTTTTCGTTTAATGTGTACCCTAGGCAACTTAATAGGTTTTTGACAAACGCCAGATGCTTTAAAAGAAAGTCCTTGTTTTCTGCTTGAATAAGGCAGTCGTCCAGGTATGGATATATTTGAATTCCTCTTTGCCTGCAGTATGCAATTACTGGTGCCAGGTACTGCAGGCAAAGAGGAAGACCCTGGGTGCAGTAGATAACCCAAAGGGCAGTGCAGAGAATTGGTAATGGGTTGAACCTGCTATAAATTGGAGGTATCTTCTGCAATTTTGTCTGATATGGACATGCATGTATGCCTCCTTAAGGTCCAACGTTACTAGCCAAGCCTTCTTGCCCAGCATGGGAAGTAGTTGCTGTAGTGTTAGCATCTTGAATTTGGGTACTTCCAGATATGCGTTTAGAATTGGGAGGTCCAGAATGGGTCTCCAGGCTTTGTCCTTTCGGGGAACTAGAAAGAGTCTGGAGTAAAATCCTTGTCCTTCCTCCTGTGTTGGGAACTTTTGAATGGCTTTCATGTCCATGAGAGCTGAAATTTGCTTTTGAGCCTCTGCCCATTGATTTGGTGGCAAGTTTGGCATTCCTTTTATCCTTGGTAAAGTGTGAAAGTGGAATCTGTATCCGTGAGATACAATATTTAGGACCCATTTGTCTTTTGTGATGCTGTACCAGTTGTCTGCAAAAAGTGCTAGCTTTCCTCCCAAGGGAGCTGCCAAGAGGGATTTGCTTGGCAGTCTGAGGGGTAAGTCGTGTTTGTCTTCTGATAGTTTGAGACCTGTCTTCTCCTCCTTTTTGGGTTGTGGCACCCCATTGTCGAGGCTGGTAAGAGCCTTGTGACTGACCTCTGTCTCTTGGGCGTCTGTATTTGCCCCTCTGTGGTCTGGCAGAAGCTGGAAAGGACCAGTTTTTGGTTGGCCAATTTCTGTTGAAACGAGGGGGTTGAACCTGAAAAAAAACCTTGACCGTCTGCATAGATTTTGCCTTATCCTCCATTTTCTTTAAAACCTGTTCTGCTTTTACACCAAATAAAACATCCTGCTGTAAAGGTGCATCCAATAACTTTGCTTTAACATGATCAGGTAAAGTTTGTTCTTTTAACCAAGCATCTCTACGTATGACAGACCCCATCACTGCTGCTCTACAAGAAGCTTCCAATGAATCAAATCCACATTGCAAAGTATGCTTTCCCACTTGTTCAGCTGCATGCAACAAATCTTGCATTTCCTTGTAATCAGGCTGTTCTGTATGTGTGATCATTTTTTGTTTTAATTGAGACATCAAATATTGTTGATATTTCAGCATGTGAAACTGGCAATTTAAGGCTCTCATAGCTAGAGTAGCTGAGGTATATACTTTCTTTCCCCATCTGTCTAGTGCTCTAGAATCCCTTTCAGAGGGTACAGGATTTTTAGCAATAGAGGCCTTAACCCCTTTGGGACCCTGGGAAATGGTTTCTGGGTCAGCAACAGGGCTTTTATATAGGAATTTGAGAGAGTCAGGGACTCTGTAGTATCTGTCTGGTTTGGCTGGTGCAGGAGGTAGTGAATCTGGGTTAAGGCTAGATTCTGAATAATCATCCACAATGTCTAACATGGGTGGAATAGCAAGAGGTCTGTGCTGGGGTAGTAAAAGGAACTCTCGGAGCCTTTTCTTAGAATCAGGGTAATCCTGGCCTTCCCAGTGGAAATGTTTCCTCATGGTATATAAAGTTTCCTCAAAAGAGTAGTCTTCTGGGGGAGATGCTGAAGGGATAGACTCTTCAGCATCAGAGTCTTCATAAGGGGGAAACGAATATTCTTGTTCCTCAGAAGAATCTGAAGAAATTGAAACCTGGTCAGAGGAAGCGTAGTCCTCCTCCTGTCTTGGCCTTTTATCAGTAGGGGGATGGGAACCCCTGATAAGGGTAATTAAATCTTCAGCTATCTTAAGCATCTGTTTCTTAGGCATGGGGCCTTGTACTGGAGACTGCTGTACAGTCTTCTTTGTTTTTAAAGGGGTTTTCAGCTTTGCGTAGGATTTAATAGTGAGTGTAGTCAGTCTGAAAATACCTTCTGCAACTGAAGGCGTTTCAACTGCACCGGAATCTCCTTCAGCCATGGAGTCGGAAGGGCCTAAAGGTAAAGGTTGTGGAGGTCCAGCAATCTCCGCTTGGGAATCGGATGCCACCTGGGGTTCTAAATCAGCGGTCAAGGGCTGCGTAGGCACCTCACTGAAAACCAGAGAACCGGCGACTGGCCTAGCAGAGGCCTCGGAGTCTGGTATGGGTCTCGGCTGCCTGTCCTTATCTTTGCGTTTTTTATGCATTCCGGTTGTCGGTTGCTCCAACGGCATGGCATAATTAAATTTCCTACCAAAATAATGTCAGGCGAAATCAAACTGACGTTTAATAGTACGTTTGTTAAACCTAGCACAAAACCGAGAACCTGTGACGTTGTGGTCTGGGCCTAGGCAAGGAACGCAATAAGAACGAAAGTCCTTATGAGGTATTTGCTTCCCACAAGAAATGCAATTGTTAACTTTTTCTGACATCGGACTGAGGCAAGAAAAGGTTCCCTAACGGGGTACTTAGCTTTATTGAAAACTTTGGTCTGAAATTCGATTTGAAAATCTCAGGAGTCTGCCGACCGGCACTTGCGAACTGCTTCTGCTTCGGGCACCGCGCGGCAAGAAAGACTGAAGAAAATGGTGTCTGATGCCTCTTATATACCCCTGGCGCACTGATGTCAGGGAAGAAGCAACAGCAACCGACGCCAGACCAAGACTTTGGAACTCTGGCCGACTGCAGGACCGCCTGACGGCAGGATAACCCAAGTGTGATGACTGCAGCAGTGTAACACGAACATCATTAAATCGCCCTTGAGAAAGGGCTCACCAATCAGCAGAAAGTTCTTAAGGAGAATGCTTAGTTTACTGCTTTTTCATTAGTAGAACGTCTATACAGTGGAAAGATGAAGGACCCAACATAGGCCTACATTCGATAATGGTGATAGACATCTTCACATTTAAGAATTTGTGGAATTCTGCAAGGACCTTCACAGACTATGAGCCTTGGTTCCACCCCTACGTCTATTGCAGATGTCTGCATTTCCCCCGAGGATGTGCTAGCAGGATTCTTTATAGCCTCCACAGTGGTACCCGCAGAAGAATCACTGCCTTCCTTCGAAGAGGTCTCTGAACCAACATCAGCCTCAGGAGAGGCATCTGGAATTGGAGGACTAGCAGAAACCTCAGGCCTAGATTTCTTGGCCTTTTTAAGAACAGGCTCCCCTGAAGGGCCATACATACCTTCCATGACATCATGTGCTAAACGCTTAAGGTGTTGGTTCACATCATAAATTGAGAGAAGCGAAACAACTGTGAAGGGTCTTTGAAACAAAGGCTTTGCAAATAAAAACAGGAGATATGGTCATGGTTAAGGCCTACATAAAAAAGGCACAGATTGTGGGAATCCTTATGTGGAATTTTGCTTCCACACTGACACTTGCCCTTCCTAGATGACATGTAACCTTAGCAAAACAGTAGCACCAAAAAAAAAAAAAAATTAAGAAAAAAGCCTAAAGTGGCACTTCTGACTTGGAATCCGCAACTTCGCTGTTGACCAAACGACCAGAGATGGCGTTCAGACTGGCGGCAGAAAAGTTCTGAGAATGATGCGTGCGGATATCTGCTTTATACTGGATGTGGGAAGGGGACCTGTGTGTGACATAGCACATACCCAACAGTAGATTTAGACTTTTTGCATATTGGCCAGATGTTCAGGACAGCCTGCAGCAGACTCCCCGCATGTTATGAATACTGCAACATATGAATAGGAGGACATATATGGTTATGCTAAGATTTCACATAAAGTACAGTTTTGTACCTACCATAAATGTAGATGTCCGAACTGGATAGCATCTGCAGTCATAACAACTGGGTTGTCCTGTCGTCAGGCAGCCCTTCAGTCGGCCGGATTCCAAAGTCCGGGTCCGGCTTCGGCTGATGTCGCACTTCACCCGACGTCATCTCTGTTGGTCTTCGGGTATATAAGCATCAGCCGACGCCATTTTCTTCAGTGTTTCTTGCCCCAGATGCCAGAAGCCCTCTTGAAGGCTTAAAATTTTGGATAGATGCCAATGTTTCCAAAAAGATAGAAGGTAAACACAAAAATAAGTATGCATGTACATAAATACAAACAAATACACCATGAAAGACTACCCCCCACTAGCTAGCTATTGGGAGGGTAAACACCCTAGGAGTACCACAGAGGGGAAGGAGGGAGGGTAATCCTGACTGCAGATGCTATCCAGTTCGGACATCTACATTTATGGTAGGTACAAAACTGTACTATGTCCTTCATGGATGCATCTGCAGTCATAACAACTGGGTAGAATACCATAGCCAACTAGGGGAGGAGGATAAAAGTAAATTATGGTGTGTTTAGGATCCCTTGCAGTACAGCAGTGGCAAACCCTGCTCGGGATCTGGAATATAGAGGCAAATTATAATGCTTGGCAAATGTATGCACGGAGGTCCAAGTAGCCGCCTCAATAATGTCTTTGGTAGCCACTCCTCGTAAGAAGGCTGTGGTAGTGGCTGTTGCCCTTGTAGAATGAGGTCTTATGTTCTGTGGAATTGGTTTTCCATGGAAGGAGTAACAGAATCGTATGCAATTTCCTATCCATTTTGAGATTGTCTGTTTGGAAATAGCTTTTCCTTCCCTTCCTGTTGCATAGGCTACGAAAAGTTGGTCAGTCTTTCTGCTACTTTTTGTTCTGTCCAAGTAGTAGCGTAGCTGTCTATGTACATCCAAGGTATGCAGTATTCTTTCCCCTCTGTTTTGTGGGTTTGGAAAGAAGGTAGGTAGGTGGATTGCCTGGTTTAAAGACACTCTGGATACCACCTTAGGCATAAATGTAGGATTAGTCCTCATGGACACTCTATCTTGGTGGAAGATTAGGAAGGGTTGCACTGCCATTAAGGCCTGTAGTTCTGAAACCCTCCTTGCTGAAGTAATTGCCAGTAGGAAAGCAGTTTTCCATGACAGGTGCTGTAAGTCTGCTGTTGCTGCAGGTTCAAAGGGTGCTAGTGTCAATTTTTCTAGCACAAAGTTTAAGTCCCAAGCTGGCAGTGGTGGTTTCCTTGGAGGTTTTACATTCTTGATTCCTCTGAGGAATTGCCTGAGCAAAGGGTGTGAAAAAACAGGTGGATCAAAACTGTATTCTGCTGAAATAGCTGATGCATGAATCTTGATGGAGGAGTAGGACAGGCCTGAATGAAGAAGTTCGGCCAGATACTCCAGAATGTTAGGCATATCTATGTTTGACACATCTTTTCCTCTTTCAGAACTCCAAATGACAAACCTTTTCCATTTCCCAGCATAGTTCCTTCTTGTTGAAGGCCTGCGTGCTTCAAGAATAATGTCTAACTCTTTGTGAAAGTTCTGGGGTAGCAGCTGCTATGTGATGTTCCATGCAGTCAGTTGCAACGTTCTTAGGTTTGGATGCATGGTGCTGTAGTTGTTCTGAGTTAGCATCAAAGGCATCAGGGGTATTGGCCACATATTGTTTCGAGACATGCTCCTCAGCAGTGGGTACCAGTGTTGTCTTGGCCAGTTTGGAGCTATCAGGATTATCCTTGGACGTTCTTCCTTGATTTTTAGTAGTACTTTGTGTATCAAGGGAAGAGGTGGGAATGCATATGCTGTTAGGCCTTTCCAGCTGAAGGAGAGCGAATCCACCTTCCATGCTAGTGGGTGGAATGTCCTTGTGCAGAATTTTTTGAGCTGGTGATTGAGAGGTGATGCGAATAGATCTATCTGAGGCATTCCCCATCTTCTCGAGATGGTCTTGAAGATGTCCGGGTGCAGCTGCCATTCGTGGGCATCCGAAGTGGTCCTGCTTAATATATCTGCTAGAGTGTTTTCTTTTCCTGGTACAAATATTGCCTGTAACTGGATGTTGTAGCTGAGTGCCAGGGACCACAGTTCCAAAGTCATTCTGCATAGGGGATATGAATGAGTGCCTCCCTGTTTGTTGATGTACCACATGACTGTGGTGTTGTCTGTCCTTATCATCAACTGGCCCTCCTTGAGAAATGGTCTGAACTTTTGGATTGCCAGTTTTACTGCCAGCATTTCTTTTAGGTTGATGTGTAGGTGAAGTTGATCCTGTGTCCACAATCCTTGTACGCATTTGTCCAGCATGTGGGCCCCCCATCCTAGGTCTGAAGCGTCTGTTGTGATGGTCTGGCTTGCTTGACCTCTGCGAAAGGGTAGGCCTGGGTTTGACTGGCATGCCTGAGCCCACCATAGGAACTCCTGTTTCAAGCATGGAATTAGCGGGATTTTTGTTTCTAGGCTGTGTCTGTGTTGGGACCATAAATTCTTTAGGTACCACTGTAGTTTTCTCATATGCAGTCTGGCAAATGGAACCAAGATTATGCATGATGCCATGAAACCCAAAGCCTGCAGTACCTTTCTTGCTGTTAACTTGTTCAGTTTTGTTAGTGCCAAGAAGTAAAGAGGGAGTTCTTTTTGTTTTTCTGTAGTTAGGAATGCCATTTGTCTTACTGTGTCCAATTCCGCTCCCAAGAAGGTCCTTGTCTGGGATGGTATCAGTCTTGACTTTTGTAAATTGACTGTGTATCCCAGTGCTTGTAGCAAGTAAATGACCCTTTGTAAATCTGTTGTCAGCTTGCTTTTGTTGTCTCCTTGTAGCAGGCAGTCGTCCAGGTATGGATAAATTTGAATTCCCTGTAGTCTGCAATGGGCGATTACTGATGCCAGGCATTTTGTGAATACTCTGGGCGCAGTAGATAAGCCAAAGGGCAATGCTGAGAATTGATAGTGCTCTGATCCTGCAAGAAATCTGAGGTATCTTCTGCAGATAGGTCGAATGGGGACGTGCAGGTATGCCTCCTTGAGATCTAGAGTTACCAGCCAACACTCCTTGCCCAGCATGGGAAGAAGTTGCTGTAGGGTCAGCATTTTGAATTTTGGGACAATGATGTATGTATTTAAGGTGGACAGGTCGAGAATTGGTCTCCAACTTTTTTCCTTTCTTGGAACTAGGAATAGTCTGGAGTAGAACCCCTTTCCTTGTTCTGCTGTTGGCACTCGTTCCACAGCTTTCATGTTTGCTAACTCCATTATCTGTTGTAGAGCCTCTGTTTTTTGATTTGGAGGCAGATTTGGCATTCCTCTTTTGACTGGTAAAGTGTGGAAGTGGAACCGGTAACCTTGATCTATGGTTTGTAAAATCCACTTGTCATTTGTTATGTGGTGCCAGTTTTTTGAAAATAAGGTTAGCTTTCCGCCTAGAGGAGCTGCTATTTGTTCCCTGGTAGGCGGAATTAGGTTTAAGTCACTGTGGTTGAGTTGATGTAGTGGCAGAGGTTGAGTCTGTGCCTCTGTTGTTACCTTGCCACTGTCGTCCTCTGTAGGCACCTCCTCTGGATTGGTTTCTGCCTCTGGAACGTCTATTTCTGCCCCTTTGAGATCTGGTGGAGTCAGGAAAGGACCAATTTTTGGCAGGCCAGTTCCTGCTAAACCTTGGGGGTTGAACCTGCAAGAAATCTTTAACTGTTTGGACTGATTTTGCCTTTTCTTCCATTTTCTTCATAACCTGCTGTGCAGGTGTACCAAACAAACTTGTCTTATCCATAGGAGCATGTAGCAACTTAGATTTAACATGATCCGGTAGAGCTTGTTCCTTTAGCCATGCATGCCTTCTAATTACTGTGCCAGTCATGGCTGATCTAAATGAAGCCTCCAGTGCATCATAGCCACATTTTAAAGAATGGTTACTAACCTGCTGTATGTTATTTACCATTTCTAATATATATTTCTTATCAAGAGGTTCGTCAGTGGTTAGCTTTTTAGTTAACTGATCAAGCATAAACTCTTGGTATTGTATCATGTGAAACTGACAATTTAAAGCTCTAGCTGAGAGAGTGGCTGAAGTGTAAACCTTTTTACCCCATCTGTCTAATGACCTTGCTTCCCTTTCAGAAGGAATAGGGTTTTAGCTATGGTCGGCTACTGCCTTGGGCCCCTGGGATATAGTTTCGGGGTCTGCAAGAGGGGCCTTGTAGAGGTGGTGATGAGTATCTGGTACCCTGTAAAATCTGTCTGGTTTGGCAGGGGCTGGGGGTAAAGAGTCTGGAGCAGAGCAGACATCATTGAAAGCATCATCCACCACAGAGAGAACAGGAGGTATAGCTAAGGGCCTGTGCTGTGGAAGGTGCAAAAAAGTCCTAAGCCTTTTTCTGGAGTCTGAAAAATCCTGTTGCTGCCATTGGAACTGCTCTCGCATGGCATGTAAGGTTTCCCCAAAGGAAAATTCTTCTGGTGGGGAAGCAGCTGGGATGGATTCTTCAGCATCAGAATCTTCAAAATTGGAGAAAGGAGCCTCTGGCTGGTCAGTGATGTCTGATTCATCAGCAGAATCATCAGAGGACACTGGCTCAGGGGGCTCTACCCTAGGTCTCTTATCTGGGGGCTGAGAGGCCCTGTCTGGGTGAGATTGTGATCCTCTAATTAATGAAATTAAATCTTCTGCCAAAGTAAGCATTTGTGAACTAGAAGAGGGCCTGGTTGAGGGGGGTTTAACAGGCCCTGTTTTTGAAGTTTTGGCTGCTTTAGCCCTGGCAAAGGCCTTAATGGACATGGCTGCTGGAGGCCTAGCAGCACCACGTGCTGGGGTAGAGACATCCAAGGGAATGGTGTCTGATAAGTCAGTGGCAACCACCGTAGTGGATAAAACTTCTGAGACTGGTTCAAGAGTGGTAGCAGGGACCTCAGCTGTAGAAATAGATTCAGCTGTATTTTGATCAGTTTTCTCGGTTTCGGCCGAAACCGAGACACTCGCGGTTTGCTTAGCCATGGTTTCGGCCGAAACCGCGGACCGCGAGTGTCGGTCTTTCTTTCGTTTTTGCTAGAATGTGAGTCGGAGGATCCGACGGCATAATATACGCAAAATCAGAACCGAAAAACTGTTCTGCAAACTCCGACCGACGCCTAAGCGTTCGTCGGTTGAAGGAAGCACAGGCCGAACAGGCTGCTACGTCGTGGGCTGGGCCTAAACAAGGCAGGCAGTGAGAGTGGAAATCTTTATGAGGTATTTGTTTCCCACAGGTTAAACAATTATTAACTTTTTCTGACATCGGCTGAGGCAAGAAAGAGTCCCCAATGGGGTACTTAGCTTTAGAAGTCTTCGAAGTAGTATTCGGTAGAAGTAATCTCTGGATCCGACCGACCGGCACTTGCGAACAGCTTCTGCTTCGGGCGCCACGCGGCAAGAAAGACTGAAGAAAATGGCGTTGGCTGATGCTTATATACCCGAAGACCAACAGAGATGACGTCGGGTGAAGTGCGACATCAGCCGAAGCCGGACCCGGACTTTGGAATCCGGCCGACTGAAGGGCTGCCTGACGACAGGACAACCCAGTTGTTATGACTGCAGATGCATCCATGAAGGACATCTTTCCTATGTCCTTCTATTCACTCACTGCAGTGTTCTTCACTAGAGGGAGACTGCCAAAGTTCATGGAAGGAGCAAAGGAGCTCTCAATGAAGCCATGTAAAATAGCTTTAGCAAAACCAGTTCTGGATCTGGAAATAGCATCCAGTTTGTAGTGTTTAGTAAAGATTTGAAGAGTAGACCAAGTGGCTACCACAAGGATGGAACTGTTATCTAATCCTTTGAAGAATGCCTTGGATGAATCCATAGCTCCGGTAGAATGGCTTTCACAAGTAAGAGAAGGTTCTTACCATGAAGTGTGTAGCAAAAGAAATAGTCTTAGATATCCAAGAAAAAGTCTGCTTGGATGTAGGTAGACCCAGAGCCCTGGGATGAAAATTAAACAGTTGCCAGATTGCCTGATAATTTTAGTCTTGTCCAGGTAAAATCTCAGTTGTCTAATGAACATCTAAGGAGTGCAGGATCTTCTCACTGTAGTTTTGTGGAGAAAAAGGTGGGCAGCTGAATGGATTGATTAAGGGATAGCTCATTAACCAATTTCGACAAAGGAATGGTTAGTTTTCAAGGATACCCTGTCCCTATAGAAAAACAAGGGGGAGGGGGCAGCATGAGGCTTTGAAGCTCCAAAACCTTTCTATCTGAAGGGACACTAGCAAAAATGTTTGCCAAGAATAATGCTTAGAGTCTGAGGAAGTGGGCTCAAGGGGGTGTCAATTTCTCAAGAACAAAATTAAGGTCCCAAGGAGAGAGAGGTTTCCTGTGAGGCCTAATGTGGAGACTGCCTTTAAGAAATCACCTCATACCTGGATGCTAGAGGGGAGATAAAAGCAGGCACACAGAAATAGCAAACATGTGAGCTTTAACTGATAAGTAAGCCATGCCAGCAGAAAGCAATTCACATACGTAGGACAGAACCACTGGAATTCCCATCGTCACTGGGTCATGGTTCTTAGTGAAAATCTTTTCCATTTGGAAAGTTAAGATTTCCAAGTATTGGGTTTTCTGGCCTCCTGCAAAATCCTGAGCACGTCCTCAGATAATTGGTGTCTTAAAGGAATTAGAATCCTATCAACCACCATGTCAGTTGCACTGTTGACAGGTGTGGATGTATCAGGGATCCTTTGTCCTGTACAAGAAGGTCGACTCTGTGGGGTAACCTGTGGTTATGGCCCTTGGCTAGATGCAGGAGAAAGGGGAACCAGTGCTGTTTTGGCCAAAAGGGAATCACTAGCAAGATTTCTGGTTGGTCCTTTCAGATTTTGAGTAGGACTTTTGGTATTAGAGGAAGGAGAGGGAATGCATACAGATACATCCACTTCCACAAGGAGGAGAGGGTGTCCACTTTCCAAACCAGAGGAATTTGGACTCTGGTACAAAACTTTGGACGTTGTCTGCACAGAGGTGAGGCAAATAAATCTATGGAGTACCCCACTGGTGGACTATGTCAAGAAACACATCCATGTGAAGCAACCATTCGTGGGATTGGGTCCAGGACCTGCTCAGTGAGTCGGCCACAAGATTCCTGTTAGATGGGATGTACACTGCCTGAACTGTCATGTTGAGTTGGGCCAGGAATTCCCATACCAGAAGAGCCAGCCTGCAAAGGACGTATGATCTAGTTCCCTCTTGCTTCTTTACATACTAGAGCACAGTCATGTCAGTGAATAATTTGAGGGGGTCTGGGCAAAGGAGGGAGTGAAATGCTTGTAAGGCTAAGAGCAATGCTCGCATTTCCCTTATACTGATATGTTCCTTTTCCTGTGAGGAAGACCACCTTCCCGGAACTGTAAATTTGTCCAAAGCTGTGCCCCAGCCCACGTATGAAGCATCTGCATAGAGTTCTTGGACTGGGACGAGAGAATGTAGAGGTAGTCCTGGGTATAAGTTGCCATGTTGGATCCACCAGAGTAGCTCCCTCTTTGGGTCTGCTTCAAATAAATAAAAACCCATTTACCCAAAGACGAAATCACTGAGACGAGATGTCTGAAACTTGATTTTATCGCATGACCTTATTGGTGAACCATTTTCTTGGGGTAAGTACCCAGTTGACCAACATGAGGAAAATTGCCCTTTTCCCACTGTAGTGCAATCTTGGAATTGGTATATTCAGTTGAGAGGGTTTGAAGATAGTCTGGTGTGTTTCTTAGTGAAATGTTGGTCGACTGGATACTTAACACCGAGAAAGTTTCCGTAATAAGGCTGGTTGTTAAAATCAGATTTCAGACATCTCATCTCAGCGATTTTGTTTTCAGGTAAGTGGTCTTTTGTTAATTTGATGTAGACCTCCCCCTCTTCAGACATGGGATGAAGGAATGTGGTGTTCTACAAGATGGGAGTGTTGGGTCCACAGAGATCTGAGGAACCACTGGAATTTCCTCATGTGGAATCTTGCCAGGTGTACCACGGGAATGGTTGAGACCACACATCCTAGAACCCGGAGGAACTCCCTGGCCATGATGTGGTTTAAGGGAAGGAGAGTGAAAGGAGGACTGCAAGTCTTGTACCTTTTGGGGTGGCAGAAACACTCATTACGTCTGTCTGGATTTCACAACCCAGAAAAAAGTGCTCGAGATGGGGTGAGGAATGATTTCCTAAAGTAGATTGTGAATCCCAGTTTTCCCTCGAGGGAAATGGCAGTTTGTACAATCCCTAGAAGAGCAAGTGGGGTTGGAGCATGTAACAGCATGTCATCAAGGTATGTAAAAAAAAAAAAAAATTCTGGATACCCAGGAGCCTGCAGTACGCAATCACTGGAGCCAGACATTTTTTGAAAACTCTTGGGGCTGTAGACAGACCAAAGGGCAATACAGAGAAGTGAAAATGCCAGGAACCCACAGAAAAACGTAAATATCTTCTGCACTTGGGGTGAACTGGAATGTGCAGGTAAGCATGTTTCATGTCTAGACAGACGTACGTAACCAAGGCACGCACGGTAGACTGCGGTGCACGGTCCCAATACCAAAATAGTTTAACCCAAACAGACCAGCACTCGAGGCAGAGAATCTTACATCCAAATATCAATTTTATTAGGTAGCTAAAAAACTACCTATATAAATAGTAAGTTACAGACCGGTTTCGGCTAACAAAGCCTTTATCAATCTAAATTCATCTTTCCTTTTTGCCAATTATGTCATCCAACTACACATCCGGAGACCATTTTTATATACCTCATTTTGGATTGGTATAATCCAGCCATTGGTCAATACTAATTAGTCACTCAAACCTTATTTGAATGTTAATAGCACAATCCCAACACAAAATTACAGAAAAACCTATAGACCCCACCACTTAATAAAAAATGTTCATATACCAAATATATTAAGAAACTAATTTTCATTATTTGAAAGCTAACATGTATTGTATTACACTATACATCAATCAATGTTTTGTTTTGGTTGTACCAACATATAACCTATGACCCTGAGAAATTTGGTTCATATGCAAGCCACCTTCTGAATATCAATATTGTGTAATCTGCACATGCAATGAGAAGGTATTTGTTTTTATATGACAGTCCTTGGAAAAAATGTTTTTTGTTTATAGTTTCCCTGTATACATGGTCTATGTTGTATATGTTAATATAATCATCATTATAAAACTATAGACCAAAAGTGTCATGTACCTCATACTCATTCAACCCAGGTCTAAAAAATGCCCCCAGTTTGATAATCCATTTGTTTTCCATGCTATTCAATCTTATGTGCCATCCCGTTTTTAAGTTCCTTGGTGATTGGATTTTATCTATAATGATAAACTTGAAACTTGCACCCTTGTGATGTTTGCTATGTTTGTATAAAGCACTGGTAACTCGTCTATTGCTAATGGCACTTAAATGTTCACTGATTCTAAATTTGATGGGTCGAGAGGTCTGTCCAACATAGAAAGCCGAACAAGTACACTGGGCTAAGTAAATAACCCAGTCAGAACTGCAATTGCCAAAGATATTAATATCATATACCTTAGAGGTATTTTTACTGCTAAATTCTTTGGTTTTATTGATGTGTTGACAGGCCCCACAATGTCCACAAGGGTAACAACCCACAAGAGGCTCTCCGGAAAGTGTTCTCTGTATAACTGAGGGTGGATTAAATCTCTTATAATGTGTTAGATGAGACTGAATAGATATTCCCCTCCGGTACGAAAAAGCACATTTGTCTGGGAGGATCCTATCAAAGGTCGGATTAGATTTCAAAATATCCCAGTGTGTGCTAATAATGTCCCTAAAATGAGATGTCCCTAAAATGAGATGTATTACTACCATAGGTAGTAACCAATCTGATGGGTTGTTGACCCTTGTTTTGGTCAATGTACAAAGGATGATTATATTGCAATAGTTCAGTTCTGGTTTTCTGTCCCACCAATTCAACAGTTCTATGAAGATGCTGCATATTATAGCCCTTGGCCCTAAATCTTGATTTCAAATCATCTTTATGTATAGAGTATTCTGTTTCTGATGAACAAATTATTTTAAGACGCCAAAATTGTGATTTAGGAATATTTTTAATGATGTGGTGGGGGTGAGAACTAGTCGCATGCAATAAAGTGTTATATTGAGGAAATTTCCTATGGATGGTTGTGGCCAAAGTATGATCAGATAATCTTTGCACCACTACATCCAAAAACACTATTTCTTCATACCCAGTAGTGGCTGTAAAATGTATATCAAAAGGGTTATTATTAAGATATGCCACAAAACTGGATAAGTCTTCCATCTCACCCCACCACACCAACCAGCAATCGTCAAGAAATCTGCGCCAGATGTCTAAATTCTCAATATAAATGTTGTTACCAACATCATATATGAACTGTTGTTCAAAAAAACCCATGAACAGATCTGCGTAAATGGGGGCAAAATATGCCCCCATAGCTGTACCTTTAATTTGCCAATATGAATGCCCCTCAAAATAAAAGATTTTTTTTTGTAACACAATTTCAGCTAGTTTGGTCAGAAAATTGTTAAATTCTGGGGAATATAAATTGGCCTTATCCAACCAATAAGAAACTGCCCTAACACCTTCTTTGTGGGGTATGCTGGTATATAGAGATGAAACATCCATGGTACATAATAACCAACCTTCATCTAACTGAGAGTCCTTAACAATATTTAAGAACTCAGTAGTGTCCTTAAGCCGTGATCTAACATGACTAAGCAAAGGTTTCAGGTACTCCGTACGGAAGGCTGATATTGGTTCCGTTAAAGACCCCCGGCCCAAAACAATTGGGCGCCCTGGAGGATTGTTGAGATCCTTGTGTATTTTGGGAATCAAATATAAATATTGTGGCAATGGCTCCTTAACTTTCAGTTGCCCTGCAATTTGTAATGAAATTATGCCTGCCTCTACGGCCTGATCCAAAAAAGAATCAATTTCTATTTTGAATTTGGTGGTTGGATCTATTGCCATGTGTATATAAAACTGTGAATTTGATAGTTGCTTATTTGCTTCATCCCTATATTTTGTATAATCCATCACAACAATGCCACCACCCTTATCTGCTGCACTGATGACTATATCCTTATTGGATTGTAGTTGTGAAAGGGCAATTCTTTCTTCTTGATTGAGGTTACTTCGAGATTCTGTGGCACAGTTAGAAAAATGTAAATCCTTCATAACACATTTCTTAAAAATAGCAACATGTTTATCCATAGGGGGTACAAAATTGGATTTACCAAAGCGGAAACAAATAGATCTTTGAGAATCTGTCGTATCTGAAAAAAATGCCTTAAGGTTAAGCATTCGGCAGAAATAATTATCATCATCTATTAATAAATGCTCTGGAACTGGAGATGTAGGTACAAAATTAAGTCCTTTATTCAACACTTTGTATTGTGCCTCCGTAAGTGTATATGAAGAAATGTTTAAAACATTATTTACTGTGCTGTCATTTGCTTCAAAAGTACCTGAAGACTGGTTGGCCTATATTTGGCCTTATGTCATATAAAAACAAATACCTTCTCATTGCATGTGCAGATTACACAATATTGATATTCAGAAGGTGGCTTGCATATGAACCAAATTTCTCAGGGTCATAGGTTATATGTTGGTACAACCAAAACAAAACATTGATTGATGTATAGTGTAATACAATACATGTTAGCTTTCAAATAATGAAAATTAGTTTCTTAATATATTTGGTATATGAACATTTTTTATTAAGTGGTGGGTCTATAGGTTTTTCTGTAATTTTGTGTTGGATCGTGCTATTAACATTCAAATAAGGTTTGAGTGACTAATTAGTATTGACCAATGGCTGGATTATACCAATCCAAAATGAGGTATATAAAAATGGTCTCCGGATGTGTAGTTGGATGACATAATTGACAAAAAGGAAAGATGAATTTACATTGATAAAGGCTTTGTTAGCCGAAACCGGTCTGTAACTTACTATTTATATAGGTAGTTTTTAGCTACCTAATAAAATTGATATTTGGATGTAAGATTCTCTGCCTCGAGTGCTGGTCCGTTTGGGTTAAATCATGTCTAGACAGGCCATGAGTCCTTGTTTAGAGCATTAGCATTCTGAAGGAGGGAACCTTTAAGAATATGCTGAGGTGTGATAAGTCCAGGATTGGCCTCCCGGGACCATACTTTGTGCACCAAGAACATTCTTAACCAAAATCCTTTCCCTCTGGATATACAAGGAACTTTTTAAATGGAACCCTCTTACCACAACTCCAAAAGCAGTTTTGGAAAGAGGTGTATTTGGTCTTGGGGAGTTGGGGAATGCCCCGAAAAGTGGAGGTGGATTGCAAAACCATAAATGCGTCCATTTATGATTATGGAGAGGACCCAATTGTCTTGGGTAATACTTTTCCAGGTCTCGAGTGCCTTTGATAGGTGGAGAGATAAGAGGAGATGGGACGTCTGCAGGATAGTCAGACTCCTTGCTCAGTCAGAAAAGGGATGTTTTTGTTGGGAGGAAGCCTGAGGAGTCCTAGTCCTCTTTGGTCTCTTACCTCCTCTAGAAGCTCTACTGGAGTGGTGATGAGACCGGCTGTGAACAAAGGCATGCTTGGAAGGGAAGCTCCTATGAAACCTAAGCACAGGAGAGATTAGAATGTTTCAGGTCCTTATGTTCTTTAGACTTTTGCAGCAGGAATTTAAAAAGTGAAGCTGCAGCTGGCCTGAACAAGGCTGTATTGTCCGGCAGGCATCTATTGATTTAGATCTAAAGTTGTCCTGTAGTGGCTGAAGTCTAAGCCAGGAAAATCTGAGGAATGACCTGGTTGCAGCTGCCCTAGCACAAGCCTTAACAGCATCATAGCTGTATTTGATGGAAAGTCTTGCCACTTTGGAAGAAGCTGCTAAGAGGGACAAGGCCAAGTTTTTACCCTCAGAGTCTGGAAGGTCTGAAAATAGAAGATGCTTGGGACAGCAGTTCTAAGGCATATTTTGTCATGTGCGACTGACAGCTGATGGCCCTGAAAGCCAAAGTGGCTGAAGTGCAGGCCTCCCCCCCCCCCCCCAAGTCTTTCAAAGGTTCTACTCTTCCAAAGGGAGTAGGGAGGTGGAAAGAAGTGTACTGAAATGACTGCTAGGTCTGCACCAGGGCATCTACAGATAAATCTACAGTCCTCAAGAACTTTGTAGAAGCGATCCGTCTTCTTGGGGGCTGCAAAACAGAAACAAAATCCAAATGGTAGAAACGCTTGCTTTAATACACAAAGAACAAAGCTTTTGGGAAAACATCCTTCAACAGTATTTATTATATAATTTAAAAATCAGGCATTACATACACTAACAAAAAAAAATATGACCGCCAACCAATAGAAACAATCAAGACCAAAACTCGCCAATTTAACTTTAGATAATAAAAACACAAATACTTAAAACAAATATATATATATATATATATATATATATATATATATATATATATATATTATATATTATATATATATGGGTTCATTACATATGACCGAAGCCCATTTGAGTGAGACCAAATGACCGAAAGTTCATTTGACTGAAAAACAGCACTGGCAGGTATATGCCCTGTTCCCCACTGTAGTGCTACCCTGGAGTTAGAATATATTGTTAGGGGTGTGGGGGGGCATAGCCCCCCACATAATTGCAGTTTAAGCACTATTATATATATGTGTATCCATTAAAAATGCATTAAACATACATCAGTAAAAACTGGTTGCAAAATGTGGGGGGGTTATGCCCCCCACACTCCCCCAATGTGGGGGAACTGCGCTCCCCACACCCCCCTAACTTTTTATTCTCACTCCAGGGTCGCACTACAGTGGGGAAAGTACAGTTTTGTACCTACCATAAATGTAGATGTCCGATAGGCATGCATCTGCAGTCCTTACAAATGGGTTGTCATGTCGTCAGGCAGCCCTTCGGTCGGCCGGATTCCAAAGTCTGGGTCTGGCCTCGGCTGATGTCGCACTTCACCCGACGTCATAGCTGCAGTTCTTCGGGTATAAAGGTATCAGCCGACGCCATTTTCCTCAGTGTTTCTTGCCCCAGATGCCAGGTGCCGTCTAGGAAGGCTAAATTTGGATAAATGCAAATGGTTCCAAACAGCAGAGAGCAAACAAAAAATAAGCATGAATGTACATATATACAAACAAATACACCATAATAGATTTCCCCAGCTAGCTACAAGATGGGCAAATACCCTAGGAGTACCACAGAGGGGAAGGAGGGTGGGTAATCCTGACTGCAGATGCATGCCTATCGGACATCTACATTTATGGTAGGTACAAAACTGTACTATGTCCTTCAAGGATGCATCTACAGTCCTTACAAATGGGTAGAATACCATAGCCAAACTGGGGGAGGAGGAGTAATAAGATTATGGTGTAGTTAAGATCCCTTGCAAAACAGCAGTGGCAAAACCTGCTTGGGATCTGGAGTATAAGGGTAAATTATAATGCTTGGCAAATGTATGCATGGAGCTCCAAGTAGCAGCCTCTAAAATGTCTTTGGTAGCCACTCCTCGTAAAAAAGCTGTGGTAGTGGCTGTAGCCCTTGTAGAGTGAGGCCTGATGTTTTCTGGAGTTTTCTTCCCATGGTAGGAGTAACAAAATCTAATGCAATTTCCTATCCACTTAGAGATTGTCTGTTTTGAAATTGCTTTTCCTTCCATTCCTGTTGCATATGCTACCAGTAGCTGGTCAGTTTTTCTATTGCTCTTGGCAATGTCCAGGTAGTAACGTAATTGTCTATGTACATCCAAGGTATGCAACAGTCTTTCTCCCCTGTTCTGTGGGTTGGGGAAGAATGTAGGCAGGTGGATAGCTTGATTTAAAGATACCCTGGAGACCACCTTTGGCATAAAAGTAGGATTAGTTCTCATGGACACTCTATCTTGATGGAAGATCAGGAAGGGCTGTACTGCCATTAATGCATGTAGTTCAGAAACCCTTCTTGCTGAAGTGATTGCAAGGAGGAAAGCAGTTTTCCATGATGAGTACTGTAAATCTGCTGTTGCTGCTGGCTCGAAAGGAGGGAGTGTCAACTTTTCTAGCACAAAGTTCAAGTCCCATGCTGGCAATGGTGGCTTCCTAGGTGGTTTTACATTTTTAATTCCTCTCAGAAACTGCCTGAGCAGAGGATGTGAGAAGACTGGAGGATCCAAGTTGCATTCTGCTGAAATAGCTGATGCATGAATCTTAATGGAAAAATAGGACAGGCCATTGTGGAAGAGCTCTGCCAAGTATTCCAGGATGTTAGCTATGTTCACCAGTGACACATTTTCTCCTTTTGCAGTACTCCAAATGAGATATCTTTTCCATTTTGCTGAATAATTTTTTCTTGTTGAGGGTCTGCGAGCCTCCAAGATAATGTCTTTAACCCTTTGAGATAAATCTGGGTTATTTGGTCTTATGCAATGTTCCAGGCAGCCAGCTGCAGTGTTTTCAGGTTTGGATGCAGGGCTTTGAAGTTGTTCTGTGTTAACAGTAAGGGAACTAGGGGCAGAGGCCATATTTGTTCCCGAGACATACTCCTCAGTAATGGGTACCAATGTTGTCTTGGCCAGTCTGGAGCTATCAGGATGATCCTTGGCCGGTCTTCTTTGATCTTCAGTAGCACCTTGTGCATCAAAGGGAGAGGTGGGAATGCATATGCTGTCAGGTTTTTCCAACTGAAAGATAGGGAGTCCACTTTCCAAGCAAGGGGTGAATGCGTCCTTGTGCAGAATTGTTTCCGTTGGTGATTGTGTGGGGATGCAAATAAGTCTATTTCTGGTAGTCCCCATTTCCCTGTAATGGTTTTGAAGATGTCCGGATGCAGCATCCATTCGTGGGCATCCGTGGTAGTTCTGCTTAGGAAGTCTGCTAGTATATTTTCTTTTCCTGGCACAAAAATTGCTTGTAACTGAATGTTGAAGCTCAGGGCCACATTCCAGAGGTCCATTGCCATCCGGCATAGAGGGTATGAATGTGTGCCTCCCTGTTTGTTGATGTACCACATAACTGTGGTGTTGTCTGTCCTTAACAGTTGACCCTGTCGAAGAAATGGTCTGAATGTCTGAATTGCCAGTTTTACTGCCAGCATTTCCTTTTGATTTATGTGTAGGTGCAGCTGGTCTTGAGTCCATAACCCTTGTATGCACTTGTCCAGCATGTGCGCCCCCCAACCGAGGTCTGATGCGTCCGTTGTGATGGTCTGGCTTGGTTGAGTGCTGTGGAAGGGCAGTCCTTTGTTTGATTGACAGGCCTGAGCCCACCATTGGAATTCTTGCTTCAGGCATGGAATTATTGGAATTTGGGTTTCTAAGCTGTGCTTGTGCTGAGACCATAAATTCCTTAGGTACCACTGTAACTTTCTCATATGTAGTCTGCCATGTGGAATCAATATTATGCAGGATGCCATGTAACCCAGGGCTTGCAGGACTTTTCTTGCTGTTAGCTGGTTCTGCTTTGTTAAAGCCATGAAGTAGAGAGGGAGTTGCTCCTGTTTTTCTACTGTCAGGAATGCCATTTGTTTTGATGTGTCCAGATCTGCACCCAAGAAGGTTATCCTTTGGGATGGTATCAGCCTTGACTCTTTTATATTGACTGTGTATCCCAGGGCTTGTAGTAGATGAATGACCCTTTTCAAGTCTTTTGTTAATTTGTTTTTGTCGTCCGCTTGTAACAGGCAGTCATCCAGGTAAGGGTAAATTTGAATTCCCTGAAGCCTGCAATGAGCAATTACTGATGCCAGGCATTTCGTGAATACTCTGGGCGCAGTAGATAAGCCAAAGGGCAATGCGGAGAATTGATAATGCTCTGATCCTGCAAGAAATCTGAGGTATCTTCTGCAATTTGGTCGTATGGGGACGTGCAGGTATGCCTCCTTGAGATCTAGAGTTACCAGCCAAGACTCCTTGCCCAGCATGGGAAGAAGTTGCTGTAGGGTCAGCATTTTGAATTTTGGAACAATGAGTTATGTGTTTAAAGCGGACAGGTCGAGAATAGGTCTCCATTGGTTTTCTTTTCTTGGTACCAGGAAGAGTCTGGAGTAAAATCCTTGACCTTGTTCCATAGATGGTACCCTTTCTACAGCTCTCATCCTTAGTAAGTGAGTTAATTGTTCTAGAACTTCTGTCTTCTGATTTGGAGGTAGGCTCGGCATTCCTCTCTTCCTTGGTAGAGTAAGGAAGTGAAACCTGTAACCTTGGTCTATTGTCTGTAAAATCCAATTGTCTCCTGTGATGTAATGCCAGTTTACTGAAAATAAGGCTAGCTTCCCGCCTAAGGGTGCTTCTAGTTGTTCCCTGGTAGGCGGTGCCAGAGCCAAGTCACTGTGATTGTCCTGTGGAAGTGGTGGTGGCTGGATCTGTGGCTGTACCTCGCTGGTTGTTAGCCTGCCACTGGTGTCCCCTGTAGGCACCTCTGGATTGACCCCTGCCTCTTGAGCGCCTATTCCTGCCTCTCGGAGCTCTGGAGGTGTCTGGAAAGGACCAATTCTTG